>NC_090233.1:24335341-24602841 GCF_024489055.1 Chanodichthys erythropterus
CAGATCCTTCAAGTCCTATAGGTTGTTAGGTAGGGTTGGGTATCGAGAACCTGTTCTATTTTAGAACCGGTTCCAAATTTCAAAGAACCGGGTATTCGCTACGATGCGCGCGTTTCGATTCTGTTTATCGATTCCTGACTTTTTCAGTCATTCTCGCACGGTGAACAGCAGTGAGCATTTTACAGTTGTATCTATCTGCTAGGACCTGCGACAAGGACCTTATCTCATCACGCACATACGCAGTTCATTACAATTGGCACTGACTTTTGCTTCAACACTGCATTAATCTGAAGGAATGCACCGTGTTTGGGGCCGTTCACAAGTCGCGTCTAAAAACGTGTGGAATGCGTGTGTTACGACCTATGTCCGTGTTAACAGCTCATTTAAAATAATAACTCCAATTACGACATGGACCGCACACATGCAAGAGCCACAGACACCGGTAGTTAATTTTCAGGACAAACGATCGCCCTTATTTAATTATAATAGAAACAAGGAATAAACCATTCATAAATAATTTTGCAAACAAAATTAGACAAAATCTTAACAAAAGAATTAACAGTAAACAGGTAGGGAAAAACAGCCAAAGAAACAAAGAACGCCTGCCTGGCTATTCTCACTGATAGATCTTACCTAGCTTCCGATAAAGCAAAAGCAGTGAGTCTCTCGGGCCTCTGCTTCCTTCACTATACTTACTACATTATTAAACAGTGACCTGTTTAAGCAAATCTACTACCCGTTACTGTTAAAATTAAACATTAACCATACAAAGAAAACATATCGAACAAAACAATGAAAGATCAGGAATACAAACGAAACTACAACAAAACACAGACTAAACGCCCCATAAGATCGGACGATGGATGTTCAAAGGGACCGCATCAAGGGGAGAATGCAGAGAGAGACACCAGCGAGACCAGCCCAGCGAGAGAGAGACTCCATTGACGCCATCCACGCTATTTATGCCGGAAACTCAGTGATGTCATCGTGCTTCCACCAATCCATAGATTCAACGCCACCTATGGGTCTTTAAAAATAAAAACTACACAGCCACATAACAGCGTGCCTGGAAAGATTTGAAATAACGAACATTTGAAATAACGCACCTAAATTTGAAATAACGAACATTTGAAATAATGAACATATAACTTGCCTACATTTGAAATAATGAACTGTGAACTCTAACCCAGCCGTGAGTCCTAAAGTACCAGATACAGCTAAGCAATAGCAGCGTCTCACACTTGGGTACAAAAACAGTTACAGCCTACTAGTTATAGCCGAAATGTGGCAAGAATAAGAGGTAAAAACATTATTCTTGAAGTGTGCTCTTTTTTTCTCACCATAAAGAAAATATTGGAATCGGAATCGAGAATCGTTAAGAACCGGATTCAATAAGCAGAACTGGAATCAGAATCGTTAAAATTAAAACTATACCCAACACTATTGTTAGGTGGAGCCGTCATGGATCAAACTTGTTGGTCCAGCACATCCCACAAATGCTCAATTAGAGGCCAGGGCAACAACTTGACCATCATGTTCCTCAAACCATTTCTGAACAATCACTTCCACGGCCACTTCCACCAGGTAACAGCATTGTCATGAAGCAGTTTGTGCTGGTCTTCAACAATGCTTAGTTAGGTGGCACTTGTCAAATTTACATCCACATCAATGGCCAGACCCAGGGTTTCCCAGCAGAATATTGCCCAGAGCATCATACTTCTCCACCGGCTTGTCGTCACACCACAGTGCATCCAGGTGCCATCACTTCCCAAGGTAAACGGCGCACACGTACAAGGCTCTCCACGTGATGTAAAAGAAAACAGGACTCAAAGGACCAGGCAACCTTCTTCTACTGCTCCAAGGTCCAGTTCAGACATTCAAATGCCCATTGTAGGCACTTTTGACGGTGGACATGGGTCATAATAGGCACTCTGACCAGCTACACAGTCCCATACGCAGTAGAGTGCGATGCACTGTGTTGACACATTCCTCCCATAACCATAATTAAAATTTTGTGGGATTTGTGCCACCATATACCTTCTGTTGGCTCAGACCAGATGGGATAGCCTTTGTTGCCCTTGTGCATCGATGAGCCTTGGGCACCCAACACCCTGTTACCGGTTTGTGGTTTGTCCCTCCTCGGATGATTGGTGGAGTGTGTAGCTTTTCATTTCTTAAACAACCATGTAGGAAGACGTATCATGGCCATATTCCAGGATGACAAAGCCAAGATTCATCAGGCTTAAATTGTGAAAGAATGGTTGGAAGAGAGAATGAATTAAATTCATTGAAAGTTTTGGGATGTGCTGGAATAGACTTTACAGAGTGCTCATCTCTTGCATTGTCAATACAAGATCTTGACCAAAAATTTATGTACCTCTTGTTGGAAATAAATGTTATTTATAATATATAACATGCTAGAAACATAATGATCACAGCAATAATGATCCAGTCATAGACTCTTAAGTATTTGCCTAATTAAAATGTCATCACCACATGTTTCTGGTTAATCAAATGACACTTTTTATCGGTTTATACATGTTGGAGCTGTTTAGTTGAGGTGTCACATTTTATCAGATGTTTTTACACAGCGAAGCAATTCAATGTTTCTTCCTTCAAGTAATTCTTTTGGTGTCTTTTACAGTGAACTGGAGGTTAAGTGTAGTCCTTTAGATTTATGTCCTTTCGTAGGCAGACTTCATTTCCACTTAATCACTCTATCACTCGCCCTGACACACAGCTCTATAAAACGCATGCTTACTTTCCATTAATTAAATGCTACTCTTAAATTGACTGCTCTAGTATATATGCTACTTTTAAAGGAACATGAGAAGGAGAGAGAGGGGCCACTGCAGCTACTGGAGAGAGTTAAAGCCGCCCTCAGGAGAGTAAAACCAGGTGTCCATCACAGCAAGGTCACTCCGGTTGATTTTTTTTTTTTTACTTTGCCAGTTACTGCTGGCCAAACGTTCCTGAAATATAAGAGCTTGTTAATGAGGTTCAGTAAGATGTCTGTAGGACACATCAGCAATCATAGGGCGATGAGGGCTGAAGCTGGATGTTATATTCACATTGATAGATGTATGCTTAGTGCAAAACTATATAAACAAGCATAAACACAAACAGTTTTTTTTATTTTATGTTCTTTATTTAATCATGCATTGGCACTTACAGCCCATTTTACTTCCATGATAGAACATTTCAGAGTGAATTAGGACATTCAACTTTTACTATTACAATTTTTATGTGTACAAAGTGTATTTTTTTGATGAAAACAGTCAAAACCATAATATTGTGAAATATTTTATATATACACTATATTGCTAAAAGTATTGGGACACCCCTCCAAATCATTGAATTCAGGTGTTCCAATCACTTCCATTGCTCAGTGAATTCAAGCGTGGTACCGTGATAGGTTGCCACCTGTGCAATAAGTCCATTTGTGAAATTTCCTCACTACTAAATATTCCACAGTCAGCTGTTAGTGGTGTCATAACAAAGTGTAAGCAATTGAGAACAACAGCAACTCAGCCACGAAGTGGTAGGCCACGTAAAACCACAGTGGGATCAGCGCATGCTGAGGCGCACAGTGCACAAAAGTCGCCAACTTTCCGCAGAGCCAGTAGCTACAGATCTCCAAACTTTGTGTGGCTTGATTGTGTTTATGGGGCGCAGCTGACTTAAAGCTTCTTTTTTTTAAAAAACGCCATATTTTTCATATATTTTACCTTTATTCTACACCGCTGTTTCCCTTCTCCTAAAAACACTCTGTTGAGTTACTGGTTCTATGAAGCCCTTCCCTCAGAAATATGCAATGGACTGAGATTGGTTAGCTGGTCCTGTGTATTGTGATTCGCTGTCCGGAATACGTTGTCATGTTTCACGTTGTCTGGAAACACCACGCCCCTTACCATTACGGGCAAACTTTGCATGTGCTTCGGTCAAAGTCTAGTCTTTGCTTCGGTGGAAATATCAATTTCAGCCCGAATCAGACCCAGATAGCAGTAATAATGAAGAGGGTCAAGCAGAACCTCTGCAAGCATGGTTTTTAACGGACGTTTATGAATGTTAAGTATTTTTGTTTGTATTTGTGTCAAAGTGTTTAGATATGCTGTCACTTGTAAATGTTACTGCTGCCCCATAGTGTTCTGATTAAAGGTGCCCTAGAACCTTTTTTCACAAGATGTAATATAAGTCTAAGGTGACCCCTGAATGTGTCTGTGAAGTTTCAGCTCAAAATTGTAAAACTTGCAGTCTGTATAATTCATAAACATCTTCATTCTTTATAAATCTCTCCAACAGTGTAGCATTAGCCATTAGCCACGGAACACTATGAAACTCATTCAGAATCAAATGTAAACATCCAAATAAATACCATACTTACATGATCTGATGCATACATGCAGCTGTAGTTCAAACCGGTAGTAATTGTAGGCATTAAACTGCCATTTAAAAGACTTTAAAAGACAGTATCTCTGTTTGCATTGAACTTTCAATGCTGTAACTTTGCAGATACTGTTTATGCTCAAGCAGCAACATTACACACTAACTAAAGTTAAAAAAGTGAAATTGCAATGAACCACCCCTTTAATGCTTCAACATACCAAGACATTTTGGACAATTTCATGCTCCCATCTTTGTGGAAACAGTTTGGGGATGGCCCCTTCCTGTTCCAACATGACTTTGCGCTATTGCACAAATCAAAGTCCATAAAGACATGGATGAGCGAGTTTGGTGTGGAGGAACTCGACTGGCTTGCACAGAGTCCTGACCTCAACCCGATAGAACACCTTTGGGATGAATTAGAGTGGAGACTGCAAGCCAGGCCTTCTCGCCAACATCACTGCCTGACCTCACAAATGCACCTCTAGAAGAATGGTCAAAAATTCCCATAAACACACTCCTAAACCTTGTGGAAAGCCTTCCCAGAAGAGTTGAAGCTGTTATAGTTGCAAAGGGTGGACCAACTCCATATTAAACCCTACGGATTAAGAATGAGATGTCATTAAAGTAATTATCATTTCATTTTATTGTCGCAGTTTTGGATGACCATGTGTTCATGTTTAATTCTTTACAATTTTGTACTTTTACATAAGAATGAGGACTGGCAGGGTAATGTTATTTAGGAATGTATGGAATTTTTTGGTGGAACACATTCAGGTACGTTAAAGTTTTTCTTTTTTTTTTTTTTCTTTTTTTTCTTTTTTCTTCCCTCAGTTCTTTGATCAGTACTTAGTTGAATGCCTCAGTTGACGAGAATGTGATAAGTGGATGGAATAAGAGTAATGTAAATAACATTTTATTATTAGAACTAGTCAGCGCTTTGACTCCCAGTGCAGTTGTTACTTCATTAAGATTCTTTAAATGCCCTCTGCTTCAGTTATAATGTTCCGTTTAGAATTTGATCTAGGATTTGGTGTCGTCTCTCTCTGCCCTGGGCGCCGTGCCTGGTTTTACTGCTTAGGTTTACGGCATTCATTATGCACACTTAACAGCTGTTGTAACTCTCTGCGGCAGCAGCGTGCGTGTGTGTGTGTGTGTGTGTGTGGCATTAGGTGTGAAGGGATTGGCTGCTGGCCCGGACAGCAGGATCACACCGTTGACCTTTCGGTATAGACATGAAAGATGATCGTTCTTTCGCTTGCGGGATGGGTTTCATATTTTTACCTGGCACTTAATTCTGTTCTCATCTCATTCCGCCTGCCTTCCTCCCTCTTTATCCCGTTTGCCTTGTTCAATCCATCAAGACCCCAGTGAGATTGGAGAGGAAAGATCACTATCATATTTCTGAGTTTGCCGTTCTAACATTATAATGACTCCTGGCTGGAATAGTTAGTACAGGAACTAGTGCACATGACATGTGCCGTTTTTTTGGTTTTTTTTATCAGGTTCTTCAGAATTTCATGGTAGCTGTTGCCTGATAACAGGAAATGTTAGTGTAAACATTGGTTGACATAAGTGTGAATTTTCTGTCTTTCTCATGCTCCGTTTACAAAACCATTTGTTTTTTAATGCAGGGCTTGTTTACATAAGATGCAATCAAAAAGTAATAAGTGTCTTTTTTTAAAGAATATTATGGTTTGCGTCAGTACTGCTACTATTACTAACAGAATATTGGCATTAAATAAATAGAGTTGTCAATCAATTACAATTTTGAAATACTCTTACTTTTGAGCTTGAAAAACAGCAGTCCACTAGAGAGTGCGCACAGACTTTGAAAGGGCCGCGCGCTGAACTGTGCACGAGATGGAGCGGGACACGGACAATGAAGTAGGCTAAGGCCTATAGCCTACCCGCGGGCGTGGCTTAAGACAACTTTTATTTTCTTTCACACACAGCACAGAGAAACGTCTTTCTAAAAAACCGACCAAACTGCCTGTCAAATGATGTTAGACGAAACTGACAATGATTTTATCTTTTTTAAACAAATGAAAGGCAATGTGGATAAACATTCACAGCCATGATGTACAGAACACCACACAAAGATATAGAAGAAAACTAATAAAAACATTTTGGATCAATAAACCTTAAAATATATATAAAAATATATATTAAAAATATATATATGTCTTTTTAGCTAAACATTCAAAAATCAAATTACATCCGTCTAAAATAGTTTGAAATCATTTGTAGCTACCCTGCCTGATTGAGAGAGAAAAATCCAGTCTTTCACACAATCTGCCTGTGTCCGTTTGAGTCTTTTTAAATAGCACGCTATAGTCAGCTCGTTGGCCGGCAGAAGCGCGGCGCAGTGTTTGTCGTTGTTGAGTTCTAGGACATGAGCTGTTGGCACAACTTGCATCATACGTTTTTTTTTTTTTTTTTTTTTATCATCTTTTACCATTTCAAAGTGCATCCAATTGTACACTTTATCCCAGACATTGTTAAAGATTTAATCCCTGCCGCAAAGATGCTCCTCTGCCGGTCACGGATGATGGAAGTAAAACTTAAATCGGTCACAGGGTTGGTTGGATTTATTCACGCACATTAAAAATATTTATTAAAAGCTTCTTTCTTTTCACATTTTTATTTATGGTATTAACATATTAGGCTGTATATTAACCTATTGGGAAAGAACCAGTATGTCTATGTAAAATCAGATATTGAGCGCCCCATATCTCATCTCATAACACCTCTGCGACGATTCGACTGTGAGATTGGTAGTCGAATCAGGCTCCTCCTATCGAAGATTCTAATTGTCGACTATTCAGGGTCACCATTATATTATATTATGCAAACCTTTGTGGAGATAAAATACAAACAATTTATGTAACAAAACACAAATATTATTGTACACTCTCACTGTTTATTTACCATAATGCTACATACAACTATAATGAATACATGTGAATGAAGAGCATGTATGCATGCGCATTAAAAACCATCCAGTATGTCATGAAACTTTTCCATTACTATTAAGATTTATTTTTTTTTATTTCCAAGTCCTTCCACGAGTTCTGGAATTTTCTGTTTATTAATACTAAGAAATCATACTGTAAGTTTCAAAATTCAGAAAAGTCATGGATATTAATAAAATCTTAAAAGTAATAGAAAAGTCAGAGTTCGACGATGGCGCATTGTAAATATTTCTTCAGTTAGAAATTGCTTTTGTGTAAAGTAAAATGTAATGCAAGCCATAGAGTAACAGATGACTTTCCACATTTACACGTCATGACGCCTGTTGTGTCTAATAGGTCACTTGCTGTGAAGTCAAGTCATTGTCTGTGGGCTGAAATTGTTCCAATGCTTCAGTTTCCCTCTCATTAGTGACTTCTTTCTGCTTAGGAAGTCCAAAAACACATTCTTGAATCTTAATAGGCAATATGTTTTAGAGTGGAATTTATCACGTTTTCTTTTAGTTATTTTCTCATTATATCATGTAATGTCATCTGATGCTTTCACCATAATTCAGCAACATATCTCAAGTACAACTCAATGCCCAAGAGTAGAAACAAAGTATTTCTTGAGGGAAAGGAAATTTATGAGAGTGGTAAATGTGGAGTCATGTGGGGATAGGGATTCTCATATTTTATGTATGGATGAGCCCTATGTGGTTAAAACGACATGTGGACTGCTGATTTCTCTTGGTTTATTTTGTGTTGGAACTTAAGACATGAAATATTACCAAAGGAGTTATTACGCTCCTTTAGTCTTGGCTTTTTCCCAATATTTACACAACCTCTATTCTCTGTGAGGCTTGTATGGCTTCTGCTCCACTTGAGATGGAGAGATTTGTGGTCTGAAACTCCAAGGAACACATCTGCCAACATTTTAGAATTTTCCACCATATCATTACATTAAGGCTGCTGGCATGGAGCAGCAGTAAACTGAGGTTGTTTTATAAATATTGACGTGAGGGTACTTCTAAGGGCTTCTACAACACCCCAGACTGTTTTGGCTGAGCTTTTATCATGGTCACATTTGCAACTTAAGCCAGCGCATGAAGTTTTGATAGCCCCGTTCCAATAGACTCCACACAGTGGAGTTCGTTTTATGGAAAAAGGAACCAGAAATCACACACATCAGTACTGGTTGGGGTTGTGTGCTATTTAAGAGAATGTCTTTTAAAATCCAGTTCAATTCCTGAATTTAAAGCAAACGGTATGCAGAATTGCAATTTGAATGTAAGGAGGTAGAAATAAAATAATTTAAATTCAAATAAATTCCTATTACTGTGATTGAAATCTAGAAAAAAGTTTCAAGGCAGGCTTTGAGTGTTGACTTTGAAAATGCCTTAATGTTTCAAAAGCCTTGAATTTGAAAGTATATAGTCCTCGGATTATGTTTGAAAATCCTGTGTAAATTTGTATTTAGTTTATATATTTTATAGTATTTAATACAATTGAACTCTTGTGGACCAGGGTAGAAGAACACTTACCTGTGTTGAATTTTGTACATTCCTCTTCCTAAAATTTCAGTCTAAATCATGATTTTAAAAAGAGCAAATTTTTAAATTCAGAATTTTTGCCCGACCCTGGTACCGGTGTAAATTTTAAATAAGTCATTGCAATGTTTTCCAGTGCAAACATGTCTCCTATGTAAATGAGGCTCATTATAGACCTTATGTAGTCCCGCCCCTTTCCAGCGAGGCACTCATTTTAAAATATTTCCAGTCTACTGACATTTATGATGACAATCCTTCAAATATTATGCTCATGATAACTTTCGTTAACTCTACAAGTAAATCCACTTCACCAGCTAATAGACCCTTTTCACGGACTCTGATGACACGTTTTAACGGTCATCAATATCGTAAATCCTGCATAGTTTTTTTATATTTTAATTTTTTTTTAAATGTATGTACATTTATAACTCTATACTTAGTATTATATTACCTTTGAATCAAATGATAAAAAATAGTTAATGCTGCTGTGAGGGTGTTTCTAATAGAGCAAATATGGGAGTGACCGTAAAAATGACATCTTTCTCTCTTCTGACTGCCGTTATCAATCAATCTCTATTTTTTTTCTTCTTTTTGGAAGTTGTGAAAACACAATTTTGGAGTTTTTGTTTTGCTATTTGAGCAAATGGAAATACAAAAAATATATTTAATGTATTCTCTCATTCACCGCTATAGAATGACGACTTCCGCTTCTGAGAAACCTGGAAATGTGAAAAGAGTCTATTACTCTTCGACAGTGATGCTATAGTGTTACCTCAAAAATGAAACTTCGAACACAAAATTCTGAAGATGGCTGCGTGCTTGTTTCTGTGGCACATAAGTTATATTGCATGTGCCAGATTCATGCTGCAGTATGATTTGGTTAAGAAAGCAGGCAGTAAATGTAAGTATATAATAGGGATGTTGGTGCATTTTGTAATGATCTTGGTAGCAATAACTGTATCCATATTGTCTGAATGGTGTAGTTGTTTAGTGTGGGACTGGTGTAGGATGAAGGCCTGACATTAAATATTTGCATTTATTTGAACTCAGGTGGTTGACAGATATTCAAATAATTAACCATAAGATGTCAAACAATGTTAATTTTACAAGAGGATGTTGAAGCTACAGGTTTTCTAAACTGTTAATGAAATGGCTAAACATACTGTATGAATAAAACAAATATTTGCTTTGAGGGAATAATGGCCATGTGCATGTCAGTGTACACTACCATTCAAATGTTTGGAGTCAATACAAAAAATTCTATTGAAATGGAGTTCAATTGAAAACTTTCACCTCCATCTCTTATCAGGTCTGTAATGTTTATTCAAGCTGTTTCTTGACAGTTTTTCCATAAAGTAGCTCAATATGCTGGTGCAATGGTTTTCGAAATGTACACTCCTGGGCAAAAAAAAAGGGCCCATTGCTGTCTCAGAAAAACATCAAAGACTGAATTAAGTTTTTGGCAGAATATGGGAAGTTGCATGGTGATGCTCCAGAGTGGTGTCTTCGAAAATCTGCTGAGAAATATAATAATACATTCATCTCTACCACAGTGAAGCATGGAGGAAGAGGTGTCATTGTGTGGGGAGCCTGAATGGCTTGCTTCCCACAAATGAAAAGTTGTTATCTAAGGAGGAATGATAAGATGTTCAACAATGTTCCTGCCCAAATTGCAAAGACAATCAAGAAGTGGCTTGAGAACAACTCCATCAGGCTCATGTTTTGGCCAGAGTCCAGATTTGAACCCTATAGTGAATATTTGGTCTCACATTAAACTTAAACAAACTGGGAGACATTTTTCAACTACTCATGAACTGTTTGAAGCCATTAACATTGAATGGAACAACACTGATTCTTCTTACTGTAAAAAGCTGTCTGCAAGTTGGTGCAGGCTAAGTTACTTTATTTACAGTATTTGTGCAATTCTTGCTAATTTCCTGACCAGTTAATAGTTATACAATAGTTTTTTTTTTTAATTATTTTTATTTTATTTATTTTATTTTAATTAATTTATTTATTTTTTGCCCAGTAGTGTATGTAGCGAGTGTAAATCAGTATTTATTTTCTCATGAATTACAGGAAATATAGCCTAATGAAAGACTTGGTTGAAAAAATGGTAGCCAGATACTTACAACTCTGCGCAAAATGTTTCTCAAGCAAACTCGTGCAAATCCATCGCCCTAATCCTTTTTGCTTTTTTTTTTTTTAGATAATTAAAGTGGTTTTGGTGGTGTTGTGTTTTCTTTATGCTGTCTCAAAGGGTTAACCCTCAAGACCCAGAGCTCTTTCTCGCTGCTTCTTTGCGTACGCTCTTGAGGTTCTGTGAAGAGCCCACTCAAGGCCTCTTCTTGAGCTCCAGATGTTTTGTGTAGCTATTTATTTAGCTTGTAAACAGGCCGCCGAAAGCTTCCCCCATAATGATGGAGAGGGAAACCGCAATTACATTGTTGCAGAGCCTTGCAGCTCTACAAAACAGAGCTGGCTGTTGAATGAGACTCAGTGCTGGGGGGAAAACAGGTTGTTATCGCTTTAGAAGGAGAGGGTTGCCAGATTGAAATGCAAATCTTAACATTTTGCAATTCATTTGGGGGCAAAGCAATAACGGCAACTACAAAAACAGGAGGGGGTAGTGTTAGGAGAAAAGGATGAAATAAGGTTATCGTTTCTTGTTTTTCCTTTTTTGGTCACTGCAATTTCACACTTTATTTCATTTTGTCGTTGTAAGTCTTGTAGGAAAACGTTGATGATTTTTTAAAAACCTAGTACCTTAGATCCCAGCAATAGACATTACAGTGTGCTTAGCAAAGCATGGATGTTATTGCACTCTCTCATTGATTTGTGTTCATCACTATTATAGATCCTATAGGTAAAAAAAAAAACAACAACAAAAAAACACCCTATTTAGCTAGACATGTTTAGCTAATCTATAAACTTGTTTCCTGAAGATAATCAGTCAGTGCTTTTCAATCCTGGACCTAGGGACCCACTGCTCTACACATTTTGTATGTCTCTCTTATTTAACACACCTGATTCAGATCATCAGCTCATTAGGTGAAAAAAAAAGTATCAAAAGTATTGTTTATTAGTCCAAAAATATCTTATGACCCCAAACTTTTGAATGTGTGTGTGTGGTTCAGGTATTCATGGGGACAAAATGTCGCCGCAAGGATAGTAATGCCAAAAAAAAAAAAAAAAAAAAAATATATATATATTAATTCTTGTGGGGACCTTTCATAGTTTCCACAAGGAAAACGGCTTATAAATCATACTAATTGTTCTTTTTTTTTTTTTATGTAACTAATGCAGAAAGTTTTCTGTGAGGGTTGTGTTAAGGGTTAGGTTTAGGAGATAGAAAGTACACAATGTCACAACTGTCATGAGTTATTTTAGTACATTTGCCTCTTTGTTTGATCAATAAATACAGTTTTGAAAGATCCCTATCTATCTTTCAGGGTTGCGAAATGTTACAAATTTATGAGTCGTTTAATACATATCCAAACATGCAAGTTACGCAACAGCCCTTTATGTTTATATTTCCACAGGTTTGTATTTGCCTTAAAATCCCAGAACTTTTTTTTTTTCCTTTTTCTTTTTTCTCTTTTAGACAAAATGTTCTTGACCAAATTCTGCTGATTTAATAAGTCTTCGATCTGGTCTACAAGACTCAATGGCAGAGTAGACTGTTATTTTATAAGCTATTACTTTATTTTTATAGTTCAGAAGAACCCATCAAAAAAAAACAGGTCATTTGGATTAATGATGAAGACCTGTCAACTCTATTGACTTCTTGTATGCCGTTCTTTTGTATGATCGCTTCAATACCATTCGATGCAATGCATCCTCTGTAGTTTTTATTACTCTCAGAGCAATGTTCTTGGAGATTTTGCGATTGTTCCCTTTTGGTGGCGTCTTCAAAGTAAACATCATCCGCATGACTCATGATAACCTCAGACTTGAACAGATTAACACGGCTCGACAGCAGTAACGGCCCTCCCTCGCTGTGCATGTGTCGGTTTAGGAGGAGATTACTTTGATATTTAATGTCGGCTTGCCACTTGCATTGACCTTTTAGTGTAGCACATTCTGAGGGCGTTGTAATTAGCACTGGTCAGAGAGAGTGAACGAGAGAAGGGCGAGACAGACGGGCCAGGAGGCATGTTCGGCTGAACACGTAGAAGACGTGCTCTGTGTGAGACCGTGGCCGCCCGCTGGGCGTAACAGCCCTTTTCACTTCCCATCTGCAATTATTTCTGTCTCCACCACAGAACGGTCTGACCGCTTGACAAGTCAATTAATTCTTAATGGGCCCTCCATCTGGCTCAGTTCAGTCGGAGGTCTGTAGCCTCTCAGCACAGGGACAGAGCTTAATGCTAATGACTGATTAGATTTTGTCAAGTAAAATCACCACTGGAGCTAACAGTGACCACACAGGTGTAGTTATGATTTACCACAAATTAACAATCTAGAAACTTTGTATATGGCATAGCGTTATAAATCTTTTCAAGAGAGAATGAGTACATTATGACTCTATTGATTGTTTTTTGGAAGACCTCTTATAATTCTTATAGAAATATTAAATTGATTTGATATCACAAGGTTTCATTTAAGGAGGAGGTCTTTGACATATACCATGGTACTGAAAAGTACCAGAGTACTGTTAATATTACTGGTACGACCACTATTATATATATATATATATATATATATATATATATATATATATATATATATATATATATATATATATATATATATATATATATATATATATATATATATATATACACCATTGAAGACTATGGTACTTCAAATAATGTTATTTACCTGCTGCCAATGGTCAAAAATATCATGGTAGTTTCAGTGATGTAAATACCATGGCACACAAATTTCAGAATCATGGAATTTTTATAAGTACCGATGTATTTGGCATCTGATACCATGATTATACCATGGTACTTTTTAAGGGATATACCATGATACAGAATGAGTGCCCTAACAAAAAAGCGCTTTAGTGGTACCATGGTAATTTGAAATAATCCACGGTATATTATGGTTTATATATGGCACTCCATAGCACATGTCCAAACTACCAAAATACTACCATAGTACCATGTCCAAAAACATGGTAATACTATAGTACTTTTTGTACTCCAGAACAAAACAAATGATGTAATTGTTCCTCTAATTCTTATGGCAGTTCATCTTGTGATCCTCACACACACCAGTGCATGGCTAATCCAGTTCATTATAAATATTTATGTTGCTAATTACTCCAAGTACATTATTAATAGCTCTGAAATTTTCCTCAAAGAGGATATAATTAGGCAAGGAAATTAGTCAAAAGCTAATAAAGCTGGAAGTTGAAAAGGCATTTTTAAGCATAGCTCATTTCTGCTCCGGATTTGCAAAACCTGCAAGTTTTTGTTTTCTTGCTTCACATGCATTTTCATGAAGAGATATCTAACTCGTCCATAGCTAATAAATACAGACCCTGACAGTGTGGAACCATCAAATATTAGCTCACATTCCATTAGCATGTATTAACGCAATATGCTAGCTTTAATTAGGGACTGCTGTGCTCTGCTAATGCACTTTGTTTGCGTTCCTTCCGTATTTACTGTAAGGATTTGCAAGCTCTGCAAAGTGTATGTAATAAACCAAAAAGTATGTAAATTAAACTAATAATGTAAATAGGAATGGAATTAATACATAGTGTGATTCATTCACAGTAGGTTTTAATTTTCCCCATCATGCATTGCTGTGATGACCTGCAGATTCAAATCAAAAGATGCTTTGTTTTAATTTCTCCTTCCCTTTGTGGGTTTGGATTTGTTTTTTTGTTTTGTTTTGTTTTGTTAGTTTTTTTCCTCCAGGCTACAATATACTTTCTTGATTTCCACAAATATATTAAAGGATTTGTTCACTTTTAAATAAAATGTTCCTGATAATTTTCTTACCTCCATGTCATCCAAGATGTTCATGTGTTTCTTTCGTCAGTCATCTGCTTTCGAAAAAAGAAAGAAAAAAAAAAAACTGGTGCCGCGTTCATTCCGTAACTTGAATAGGGAAGGCATAGGACATACAGCGTAAGCGTTTTGAAGAATGCAGAAAGCGGAAGCAAGTGCAAGACGATAATTTGTGTTTATAAAGTATATACAGTTGTATTTTTTTCCAAAATGACTGATCTTTTCACTAGATGATAAGACTCTTATTTCCTCGTCTGGTATCGTTTAAAGCCCTTTGAAGCTGCACTTGAACTGTAATTTGGACATTCAACTGTCTGGAGGCCATTGAAGTCCACTATAAGGAGAATAATCCTGGAATGTTTTCATCAAAAACCTTAATTTCTTTTCGACTGAAGAAAGAAAGACATGAACATCTTGGATGACATGGGGGTGAGTAAATTATCAGGGATTTTTTTTTTTTTTTTTTTTTTTTAAGTGGACTAATCCTTTAAGCAGCAAACTTTTAAATGTTTGCTGAGGGAAAAAAAATATATTATTACTGTATATTACTGTTTTTACTGTATTTTTACACAAATAAATGCAGCTTTGTTGAGCATAAGAGACTTTTAAAAAACACTAAAACAAAACATCGACCACAAGCTTTTCTGTGGTAGTGTATTTTTTTAAATAGTCAATGTAAACAGTGTATACTGATTAGTATCTAGTAGTACTGTATATTCTAGTTTTCCATTCTGAACATAGCCTTTGTCTCTTTGTGTATCGCTCTCATTCCCTGTATCCTGCTGTACAGCACTTAGTGCAACTGGGTTGTCAGTCTAACGGGTTCCATTAATGAACAAGACAACAGGCCATTAGGCTCCAGGAGCTTAATTGCTCGTTAATTGGCTAATTAGTGCTCTGCTTTGTTTTTCACTCTCTCTTTACTTCTGTTATTTGCTTTTAATATCCCATCATCGTCTTACATTCTCCACCTTCTGCACTTTTTTTTTTTTTTTTTTTTTTTTTTACTTGATACTTGGATGCAGGAGGTTATGAATCCATGAAAGATAATGTGGATCTGTTTTTAAGGCACTGGGAGATACATCAATGTCTTGGTCAAGGGTGCTCACTTCTGCTCCTTTGTTTATTTCCAGCCCTGCGCAAACACACATGATAGTAATGTTCAAGTAATCCCAAAGAATATGGCTTTGTTTAGAATAGCGTACTATTTTATTAAAATAACTAGTATATATACAGTATGTGAATCAAATACCTGGATACCAAAATGTGCCATATGTAACATAGCGTAGCATTGAATGCATTGAATTTTAATTAACACTTTTCCAGTGTCACAGACACTTTAAAGGTGCCCTAGAATCAAAAATTTAATTTATATTGGCATAGTTGAATAACAAGAGTTCAGTACATGGAAAAGACATACATTGAGTTTCAAACCCCATTGTTTCCTCCTTCTTATATAAATCTCATTTGTTTAAAAGACTTCCGGAAAACACGCGGATCTCAACAAAACACTGACTGTTACGTAACAGTCGGGATCATTAATATGTATGACCCCAATATTTGCATATGCCATGTTCAAGGCATTAGACAAGGAAAGGCAGTATTAACATCTGGATCTGTGCACAGACAAGGTAAGCAAGCAAGAACAACAGCGAAAAATGGCAGATGGAGCGATAATAACTGACATGATCCATATTTTAAATGACATTTGTAAATTGTCTTTCTAAATGTTTCATTAGCATGTTGCTAATGTACTGTTAAATGTGGTTAAAGTTACCATCGTTTCTTACTGTATTCACGGAGACAAGAGAGCCGTCGCTATTTTCATTTTTAAACACTTGCAGTCTGTATAATGCATAAACACAACTTCATTCTTTATAAATCTTTCCAACAGTGTAACATTAGCCGTTAGCCACAGAGCACAGTCTCAAACTCATACAGAATCAAACGTAAACATCAAAATAAATACTTTACTCACATAATTCGAAGCATGCATACAGTATGCATGACGAACATCTTGTAAAGATCCATTTGAGGGTTATATTAGCTGTGTGAACTTTGTAAATGCACTGTAATATAGTCGAGCACGTGATTTAAAGGGGCGGCGTTGCCAAAATCAGT
The DNA here is from genome assembly GCF_024489055.1 of Chanodichthys erythropterus. Taxonomy (NCBI): domain Eukaryota; kingdom Metazoa; phylum Chordata; class Actinopteri; order Cypriniformes; family Xenocyprididae; genus Chanodichthys; species Chanodichthys erythropterus. The sequence goes on from NC_090233.1 coordinate 24,352,313, forward strand.
GTAGTTAATGATGCCCCAAAATAGGCAGTTAAAAAAATTAATAAAAAAAAATTGATGGGGTATTTTGAGCTGAAACTTCACAGACACATTCAGGAGACACCTTAGACTTATATTACATCTTGTGAAAAAGCATTCTTGGGCACCTTTAATAGTGTTTATTTAGTTAGTTAGGTTGTTTTGCTTTATTTGCAAAAAGTGTTTATTTTTTAATCAGATTATGTATTAAAAATATAAACTGGACACCAGTCACAACATAAGGTCATGTTTATGGGCCATTACAAACAGTTCTCAAAATGTATTCCTCAAATATATTGAAATTGCTTTAAAAGTTCTTTAGAAATTAACATTGCAAACTAAAATAATGTCTCCAAGTTTAGAATTACCAATATTTTCAGCCCCTACACCCTTAAAACCTTTAAAGCTCATATTTTGGAACTTCTGAATGCAATATGCTTCTTGATTTGCTGGTTTAGGAGAGTTTGACTTGAGCTAGAACTAAACTGTGCTGGAATGTAGATGTCCAAGAGAAATAAGTTCCTCTGATGTAGGCATAGCGAAAATGGAATGTTCTACATATAACATCACTAGTAAAATTTTACAGCATGATCATTATCCCAAATTTTACGAGCAGCATTTTAAAAATGTGTCAGCGTTTGATGGAAGGACATTCTAGGATTTACAAGTTTGGCTTCACATGGCAGACACATGGATATAAATGAAAAATGAGAACGAAAGTCAAACTAGCCAACAGTAAGTAAGACTTAGTACATTAAGACTGCACTGCAAAAATTTTCTTTCCCTGTATTTTTGTCTTACTTTCCAATACAAATATTTAAACATTCTTAAATCAACATAGATTTACTTAATATTTAAAATAGCATAATATATTAAGTCTTGTTTTCTAAGAAACTGATCAACATTTAAGTGAGTTTTTGCTTAAAGTGTAACTTTGCTGATTTTCAGCCCACTTTGTAAAGGCCGAACGTCGTGAACATACAGAAAAACTGGTCTCATTGCATCTGGAGAAAGTGTTAACAGCACTACGAACTGACCGTTATATCTACATGGACTTCTAAGATGATCAGCTAACATAGCTAGTTATTTTTATTGATGGTGTTTTATTTGATTTAATTATCTAAAATATCTGAGAAGAAAAGAAATTAAAAACTTTTAGATATCAATCTGCATATGCGATAGACATCGGGTATGCTCATCTTTGCTTGCTCCTTTGAAGATATATTGAGTAATTTGGCTCTATATTTAACAAAGGACTGAGAAATTCACATTTATTTGTAATCAAAATGACAGCTTCAGGACTTTCGGGACAGATTGTTTCCACTTTTTTTATCCTTGCCTACAGACAGTCTGATCGACACAGGGTTATTTACAAAACAGCTTTTGTAAGAGTAGGTTTATCACTGAAAATTGTATTTTGCCTACTCTTTAAAAAGCATTATGGTAAAAATTATGGCAACAGCTTTCTTACCTGTACGTGACAGCATTTTGCATGACGGGAGGCTGGGCAGGACTGATGGCCGCTCCGTTTGGCCTAAAACTCTGTTCATCCAGTCTGAAATGTTAACTACAAACACAGATTTTTCATTGTAGTGTTCTCTACATATTTACAGTTCTTTGCAGGCTTTAGAAACTGCCTCCAATGCGCTAGATCCTTCACTGGAAACTGAAAATAACTCACTCCCGCTAAACCTTTGAATTCTTGCACCAAGTCGACACCATTATGACTAAAAGTTTGCTAAGAAGTATTAGCTGCTAAAGCAAGGTAGTATTTGACTCTTGTAAGCGTATCCATAGCAGACTGGTGAGAATGGCCTCGAAAGGCAACATGCTTAGTGCATTATGGGTGTTGAAGTTTTCGTACCTATTTAGCAAAAGGGAAGACAACAGCCTTTTTTCTAGTCAGGTAGTGCTGATTTCATCCATTGTTCCTATTTCTTCTAATATCTGATGTAATGTTATGCATCTCAGTAACTGTTTCTTGATTTATGAATGTTCAGATATTTGAGTGGAAAACAAGAAAATCTCTTCTTGCTGTGTATGCATTTATTGATGCATACTTTTTGCATCCTCAATATAAAATCACACTACTGGCATCATTGAAAGATTTATATATATATATATATATATATATATATATATATATATATATATATATATATATATATATATATATATATATATATATATATATATATATATACATATATGTGTGTGTGTGTATTTTTTTCTTCACTGCAGTTGCTATGCATTGTAGCCAATCTGAAGGACAGTTTTCATCTATTTTCGATGATGTTTATAAATTTTAACATAAGGACAGCAGAGCTTAGCAGATCAGTATATGTGCAGCACTGCTGGCATCCCGCCTACAAGGACACTACAATGCATACACTGCCATAGCATTTGGTAATGTTGCCATAGAAACACATAGCAAGCCTAAGGTTTACATTACGCATCTTGTCGTGCACTGTCAGAATCAATATACATTTCTGTCTTTGTACATGTAGACTGAGATTGAAAAGAAGGTAGAGGTAGCACTCGCCGGTGTGCTTGGGTGTTTTTTGGTGCTACGGCAATTTATTTGACTAAAAAACTGTTTAAATCATTGTCTTGACATTCTCTCATATGCATTGGGCAGAAGTGCTTCTGGTGCTTGATTTTTTTAATGTAAATTCTGCTTACTGGATACAAATGCAGCTGAAGCATGCATATTTCATGCAGGGCTTTATGCAAGGATGTTCTTCTGTTTGATAGCATATGCTATATAAAAACTGCAAGAACTACACATATAAATTTCTGATTGCACCATGGAAGTGTAAAATATCTGGAGAGAGTTAGCCTTTAGCATTCATATTAGTCTCAATCGCAGTACAGTAGTCTGCTGGTGCATGTGGCCAAGGAAGTATCTAGATGCTGCCATGTTTACTTCATCGACATATTGTCAAAACTACATATTTTTACTTTATTTTTAAATAACAGGCTTTCATACAGTAGCTACTTTAAAATGGCTATGAATGGAGAAACATGTTTTATGCTCATTATTGGTGTATTTACAGCATCTACCAGCAGGGGCTAACATGTGTTGACATTTTGTTATATTTATCCACCTGATTTTTCAGTGCGGTAATAAATGATTTCCTGTAAATGTGTGAGACGTCCAATTCATTAGCCACCATAGGTTAAAAAAAATGTAAAGAATAAAGTATAGTAAATTGTAAAAAAAAAAAAATAAATAAATAAAAAATAGCTCAACAAACCAATGTGTTTGATTATGATAAATAAAATAAGATAATATCAGTTTTCAACATCAAGCAGCATATTAGACTGTTTTTGTGCATGAAAATAACTGGAAAAGGCTGACATAGGAAGCCTTGCACATACAAGTTAAAAATAGTTGCACCTGCTCTTACATTAAAAAAAAGGTGGATATAAGCACAAGGAAGCAAACAGGTAGACCCTAAATCTTTCTCTAATTGAAAGTCTAAGGGATGTTATGGGTGAGCATGCACATTTTACTCATCAACATGGCTCCTGTGGGCAGAAACAGATATAGATTGACCTTTTCTGCTCAGCTCCCAACATTACCACAATCTGCCCTTCTCATTACCACGGGAACGTTTCACACAGTATTAGACTTAATAAATGACTTTTCCTCTCCTCCTCCCTCTCTTCTTATTCCCTGTTCATGCTCCCCTTGCTCTCTCTCTCTCTCTCTCTCTTGCTCACTTTTCTGCTCCTGAGCCGATAACCCAGAGTCCCCTGGGGCTTGGCCTCCATAATCACGTCAGTTCACAGCCCTCTTATTTGAGCAGAATTGCTTAATTGGTATGTGTTCTACATAACTGTTGGAGTATTAGACTCACAAATGAAGGTTAGAACCTCGGTGCTTGTAATCGACTGAAAGAAATTGATTTGCGCTCAGACGCTCTACAGGGAGAAAACTTTACGGTTCTCTAAAGAAATGAAGCTTTATAATTGTTTTTTTTTTTTTTTTTTTTTTTTTTTTTTTCAGTCCCCTCCCCCCTGAACATTTTTTTCTTTATTTCATACATTCCCTAAAAACACTGTATTGATATTCAGACAAGTGACAATGGTAACTGAAAATGTTTCTTTGAATTCAGGCAATGTGTTATTGGTCATCTGGTGTGAACATATTTTCTTTGTCAATATTTTAGTCGTGGTAGATGCCATCTGTAATATTTCTAGCTCAGGCTCATTGGAAAAATGGTATTACGTTGCTTCTTGTAAGTTTTGTAAGACTTTCAAAGAGAAATGTCCAATGCAGTTTGGAAATTTAATTGTCTGTGTAAGTGGTGCTAAAAGGTTAATTCTCTCTCGCATTTTAAAATAACGTACCACCTACACTTCACCTAACCGATAGTGTTAACAAAAGCAAACTTGAGATAACACATTTGCTGAAGCAACCATGCCATTTAGTTTGCTTCTACAAAAAGTCACAAGAAAAAAAAACCTTTCTTGTGACTCTTGTTTCACAGGACTCACAAGGATCAGAAGCGCAAACACAAGTTTACTATTTCAGAAAAGCCATACATATGAAGCTGGTTATGTGATGCAAATGTCAGAATTGTATTAGTTTACTAATCATGCACTGGTAAAAGCATCTTGAGGTCATAATATAGTACTAAAATGAAGTCTTTATTAACCAATAATCTGTACCTGTAATTAGAATTTGTGTAAAAAGAATAGTTGTTGGTGTTTTACTGCCACTGTTATTTCAGCTGGAAACTGCAGTGAATTGTGTTTATTAGTATGTTTAGTACAAACATGTGAGCCTAGATTGAATTTTATAGAGATATTTACCAAAGTGCGTCAGCTAAGTGATTGACATCAAGGTACACAACATTACGACCCACTGAACAGATTGTGCAACTATTCCTCATAGTCTCAAAGTCTTCGAATTGCATAAATGCAAAGGTAGTATTGTAAGTAGTTCACATACTCAAGATTGTTTGTACTTTGATATTTGTGAAGAGTTTATGCAGGGTTCATGCTTAGTGCTGTAATAAGGAAGTGTGGATTAATTTAGTGTGGGATATTCATTTTGTTTGAGTTATTCTACACTCAGGCAGAAAATATTAAGAGTTAAGAGTTGCCCTGGATATGAGTGATCTGATATTGAGACCCAGCTTCAGTTCACAGAAGTTGAGTTATCAGTGGGTATTCATGTATGAATATTTATTAGATTGCATTATTACCATGTTTCCAGACAAGGAACATCTACAATCTCGTTTAGCTGTGGGTTAGTATGAGTGGTAGAGAAGATTCCGGAGTGGATTTTTTTATTTATTTTTTTATTTTATTTTTTTATAACCAGATGTGTAATATTTTAACAAAAGCAAACTTGAGATACAACCACATTTGCTGAAGCAACCATTTTAATATTATCTTGAAAACCTTTTCTAGGTCATGTTTAGTCAAGTTCAAGTTTTCTCAGAAAGGGTGCACTAAAATTCTTTCAAGACTAAACTGATTATAAGTCTGAGATTCAGACTAAAATCATGTTAGCAAAACCACTTGCACTGATCGTTGAATCACCTTAAGATTGATCCTCATATTCTACAGCTCACAGAGGCCTGGAGTCAATGCTAATGTTTATGTGATTTACATTAGACTTATCAGGGTGACTAAACAGACCAGACCAATTTTTGGGGGGGTTTGAACTATTCCTTTAAGGAAAACCTTGGTGTGTGCTGATGTTATTTGAAAACTGTGTTGTTATTTCTTCTGTGGAACACAAAAAGACATTCCCTGCTGGTCATTCTTTTCCATGCAATTATGAGAATGAATGAATAGAAACTGAAGCTTTCATGCTTCAAAAGGGATGTAAAAGTATTATTAAATTGGTTTATATGATGGTCATGCAGGTTTTGGAATGACGTGGGTGAGTAAATGTTAACAGATCTTGTGCAAATATGACACATTATATCGCATACTAAAAAAAAAAATGTTCATGTGTTCAACAACTTCATTGCTATGTTCATTTTCTGTTGCTTGTTGGCTCTGAATGCAAATGAGTTCTTTTTTAAAACTTTATATTTGTCATAATGTGTCATAACAATTCAATCTGCCCCAGTTTTGACTCACGCAAACAAAATCCACAGAGTAGATGCTTGGTTATGTCAGCATTCGTAGCATTAGCATGCTAGTGATGACTGATCTTTCCTTGATCTCTTCTAGGATTAGCCAAGCCCTTAGCATTTTAGCTAATCTGGTTGACACCTGTTTTTATTGACATATGAGCTGAGTTTGAACAGTTGAACTGCTCCCACAGTCTGATGCGATCTGTCTTCGTACCCTCCCTAGTGAATCTTATCTGTTTTGGATGAGCGTTTTGGCAGATCTTTGCTGGAAGACAGATTTATGGGTTTAGCCTTTTGGCTCTAGGCTTCAGTTCTTATGCATTCCCTCTGTGAAGTTCAAGAAGTACAGCCTTCATTCTGTTTATGTTGCTAGCCGATTGTAATAATGCTTGCCTATTAATTTCTATACTAAAATGTAGCAAGAAATGTGCCCTGGAATAGACCGTTCCAGAGATGTAGTCTGGATTGGTTGGATTATAGTCCACCTCAGCTCTAGGCTTCCAACATATGGTCTGTTAAGCTTTTGAAGCAGTTCAAACAGTCAGATATATTAATAAAGGCAATGGACCAGTCTCAAGTTTTTCTAGGCAGTCTGTCTGTTGTAACATTCCATGGCACCCAGTTCATCTCATAATAGCTGTTGTATGTTTCTGTAGAGAAAGATTAAGGGTGCGGCCTGGGAGATAGTTGTCTAAACATAGAGTTAAGACTTTCAGACTGTGTTTGTAGATCTGCTGCATTTGTCAGGGTCAGGACTTATGCTTTGAAGTCCTGGTTTGAGATTTGGCTAGATCTTGAGGCATGGATTGTCTTAAGCATCTCTGGTATTAGCACTTAGCTTAGCGCTTTTCCCTCATCCATTAACCTAGATCCATGGCCCAGCTCAGTGCTGGCCACTTTTACTGTGAGAATGGAGGAATCTTTTCAGCTCTTACTTTCACTCCTAGTGAATGACTGGAACATTTAGGGGTCATGACATGAGAAATCAAATTTTCCTTAAGCTTTCGACATATAATAGTTTGATGTACCATTAAAACATCCTGCAAGTTAGATCTATCTATCGTTCCATCCATCCATCCATCCATCCATCCAATCACCAACCAATAGGTTACTTTACATCTAGAATCTGCTACATTTTTTTGGATATTTGATTGGACAAAAAATGTGTAGTGCAAGATCATTTTTTCCAAGAAAATAAATGTGACAGTAAAGTGTAAACCTGCAATGTATGCTGTTTTTATACAGCCATTTTTAAATTTAAAGTTGCACTTCTCTTATTATAGGCCTCACTTCTCCAAATCAAAGAAAAAAGATGCTAGAGCGAGATACCTAGACTCTGTTCCTGTTATTTCTGTTCTTGGTTGCCTTAATGTCATATGCAGATAAAGATCTCTGCACCTCCATTTTAAATCTAAGATTCACAGCATAACCTGAATATAAAATGGAGGGAGGAAGGTGCAGGCTCATTGGTCAAGGCCTCGTCTCTGACACAGTAAGGAGGAAATATGGAAGGGAAATTAATTTGCCCCATCATTCTGACAAAGGGAGGTGAGTGGAGGGAACTGACATGCCGTGCCACGCTTCATTGTTTCAGATCTCAAGTCTCATAAATTTGCACGGCTCTCGTGAAAGAAAGCAATAACGTGTTATCGCATTGCCACCGTAAAACACCGTAATTAACATTCACCGACTGTAACTGATCCATCTTTCATTCTCTCCGCTCTGAAACTGCCTAAGCATGTGTGCGAATGTGAGAATAAGTCTTCCATTTTGTGTCTTCTTGGGTGCCTGATTTTTTTCCGTATACTCCCACCGCCACAAATTCCCCCACATTCATCGCAATCTTCCTCTTTGATCCCTGCGTGCTGACAGTCTTTCAGCCTCAAAATGGCAGCAGTCATTTTGAACACCAGGCATGTGTGCTAGTACACTCAATATCGCAGTAGGCACCCACTCTAGCAGGGGTGACAATTCTTCTCTTTCAGACAATGTGGCATTAGTGCTTGTTAGCTCCACCATTAGCTATAGAGCTCTCAAATTGTGGCTTTGGCCGAGGATGTGTTTGGCTGGCTCCACTTGGAATGGCGTACCATGTATTTACTCCTGTGAGGAGAGTATTAGAGGGCTGCTTCGTTGAGCTCACAATTACTATAATTACAAAATTTCAAGTTGATGCGTGCCCACGGTGGAGGAGAAATGGAAGGTGCAATTATTTAAGAAGCTCCCGTTAGCTCTTCTCAACCATGCTTCAGTGCTCCTCAGCCACAGCACCTATTCTTCTACAACAGCTACAACAACCTGTAATTGTGGCTTTCGCTCCACAGCTGATGGAATCCATTTATCAGGATGGCGCAGTGTGCGGCTAGCCCTCCGCTATAGTCAAGTCACCTTTATTCATAAAGGGCTTTATACAATACAGATTGTTCAATGCAGCTTCATAGAAATAAAGAGGAAAACAACAATCAATATATCCAAAAATTTCCCACTCGGCCGTGACCTTTTGGTACATGTTTTTTTTTTTTTTTTCTCTCTCTCTGTTTTGTGTAGCTCTGATCAAAATTTCTTTCAGCTTTAGAAAAGAAACCTGTCCAATACAGCAGTTTTATCATCTAAGGTTGGGGGGCAATTCCAGATTGACCCCAAGTGAGTGGATGAATTTAGAGATCTGCTCTGTTAAAAAACAAAAAAAACAAAAAAAAAAACAGTTCTGCCATCTGTGTTAAGGCCTTTTCACATGACTCACGTCAGGGCTTCAATGCACCGCTCAACGGGCTGCTTTGACCTCCACCTGAAAAGCAACAACCATAGCATCACAGAAGGGCAATTTTACAAGGTATCTAGGAAGAAAGTGGGAAATACACTTTCACAACAAAAACATGTATTTGAGCTTAGAATAGGGCGGAAAATACACAAAAATATATTGCTGAAAAAAAGCAGTTGAAGGAAAACAGCAAACAAACATCAGATGAGCAAGAAAATAGATAAGAAAGATTTACAAATAGATATATAAATGCAATCAAGTAAAAAAAAAGTTACAATAAATATACAAAATGAACAAAAATGTTTTTTAGTCATATTTTTACATTTACAGTCATTTCTTATAACATTTCTTGTTGTCATTAGTGAGGCAGAATGTCTGAAAATCGCAAACATGGGTGCAAAGTGGGAATCATTGCATGCACTTTGAAAGTTCAGAGGAGGGGTCAAATTTTAATAGTTTGAAGACACTTTATTGACTTCTGTTTCGGTGGGGCTGCTGACACATCAATCCATAAAGTTCAATGTGTTGGGCTACGCTTATGAAAATAATATGAAAGAGCCTTCATGATGTCTCCGGTTTGTGTCCAGGTTCACATAACTAAATCGTTTTCTAGGAATTTGTCTGATACGTCTATAATCTGAAATGGCTTGAAAGTGTGACATTTTTTTTCCCTGATACACTAAAGAAGAGTCATAAAGGATATTCACTCAAAAAACACACTCATTTAGCAAGAAAAATGGCAAGATAAGGTGTGAATCTCTGAGGTAATGCAACCTACATGTTCAGATTTAGATTCCCTTTCTTTATAACGCCTAACTTGCAAGTTTCAGGTGAGATAAACCACTGATAAAGTCAGCCCGCATGGTTGGTCTCAATCTGACTCATTGCTGCTACACAGGCGCACCTTGAAAACCACAGAAATGGTTCTCCATCACACAGATCAGGTGTGTATATAGCTGATTAGTGCTCTTTTAGTTTTGCAAAAGAGAAGGCTGAACCGCAGTGTAAACCACTTCCTATGGCTTTGTTTGCAAGGGTGTGAAAAGGTTTAATGTTCTGAGTAAAATTGCCACTTCTGCTTGCTATGCATCGTGAACAAACAAAGAACAGTCACACTTTTTAAGAGCTATCAAAAATAGCTGGTGTAAACAGAGATACGAATGAAACGTTCATATGCTGCATTTGTACATTTGATTCATTTAAATGAATTGATTTGTTTAACTTGTTCATTCATGTAAATGAAAAAGTTTGAAAGGAAATGTCTATTCTTGTATGTAATAGGGTTTACACAGACTTGACAACTTAAATGCTCTGCCATGATGCTTTAACATCAACATCGACTAGTCGCTGATCATGTAACTTTGAAACTAACAAGATTGCTGCCTTGTAGAAGACCTTCAGACTGTTCTGACTTAGTGTGCTATATCGTTTCTAACTGATTGGACTTTCTGATTGGTTTTCATATAAATTACAAACAAAACTAAAAAAAATCCCATAGATTTACATTGCCTGTAATACTACTGCTGTCCTATAGAGGGGGGCCACAGGATGCAAAATCTTTTAAGTCCACTTTTTATGCTCAGTTTCCATCAGTTAAAATAACAAATAAAAGCATACTCTGAGAGCACTCCACAAGTTATGTTTGTTTATACCATCTGGATACTCAGTATTAATCGGGTGAATGCATGTTTTAACAGCGTATTGTATAGGTATGTTAATCGGCGTTCTAAACTAATATGCTGCTATATTGTAGCATGCACATACATACAGACAGTAGCTTGCACATCATGTGACATACTTAATGTCAGTGCTGTCCTGTGATTTATCAATAAAATAGCTTAAGCTTATATTTCTCTTTTTTAAGTAACTAAAACTCACAGCTTCACTATTAGTAAAGAGAAGCTACACAGACAGTAGGAACAATAGCCTTGTGGGCAGTGTTGTGACATATGCTGCGGCTGTGCATAAGGCAACCTGTCTCGGCTTGAGGTTCAGGTTTCTCAAGCCGACATCAAAGTTTGTTCACAAACTTTAGCCTCTAGTTGCAACTTGTGGCATATTGCAAAGCATTCCCATCTCTCGCTATGAGTTCTCATCTGAGAATTATTTATTTGTAAAGATATTGCCCTCTAATGTGGCTTTTTAAATTGGTATCTTATCTGTAGTTTATATACTTTCAGTTATAAGTAACTTGTAGTTTGACAAGATATTGTTTCATAGTAGCTTTCCCTACTTGTCAGCACAAAGTTTCCATTGATATGATTAAAAATGGTCATTTTGTAACCCGGTGGTGTGCCACAGGTTAAATGCGTAATCATTTACCAAAACCTCCGTACACAAAGGTGTGTCAGTTTTTAACGTGTTTAAATAAGTGCTTAACTGTCAATTGTAAACCTTTTCGGTTTAATCTGGGTTGATTTTAGGTTAAATGTGTTTGGTAAACACAAACATTCTATAAAAAGAACAGCTCATGTGCTTCTGAATGTCATGTACGTTGTTGGAATGAGAGAGACGGCGAGCGAGGCATGTAATTGTGTTTAAGCATTTTCACCCGCGTGGTGAAATACCATGTGGTTCTCCAAAACACGGCTGACCAATTTCAGTCACATCGATGGTTGTTCTCAACGCTTAAAATACTTTTCTTGCTGGAGGTCATTGGGATGATTTCTCAAGCCTCAGTGCAGTATTACTGTCAGATGATTTTGAAAGGCACAAAGAACATCTTTCATTAAGAGACTAAATTCATTAAATACATTTCCACACTCATTTTGTTTTTACCGCTGTTTGCGACATCAATGGGCCGACATGTGTGAACAACCTGATCCTGTCCGGATTTCTAAATGTACATCACAAGAATTAGAAGATGATACTTGAAAGTAAAGATATGTCAAGATCATAAAATTCACTGTATGACCCATCTTTGTGAAGTAAGAAACGGAAATGAAGAGAAAACAGGAAGAGGTTAAAAGTACTTTCATATGGCTTTTTATTAGAGTGTTTAAGACAGATCTAATTTTAATTTGTGTAATGTGCAGAACACTATAAGCCATTGACCGTGTGTGTGTCTTATGACTGGCTTTACGCACTTGCTCTTTGGTCTTGTGGTTTTTCGCTGCAGTTTCAGTTTATAGATGAAGCACAGAAGTATTTATAAATCCATTGCTTATTTAAAACCTTTTGTTTGCCTTTTAAATAAGGCAAGCCTGTTACTTCTTGTTCCCCTTTTACTCAGCTTGTGAACTGTTTTCAATCCTCTTCAATCAGTTTCTTGAAGTATGACCCCATTCACCTCCTCCGGACCTCTATAAGTGAGACTGTGGCCTCTGTTTACTGGTCACTCAATCATTTTAAAGGACTGTTTCTGAAACATTTTCTTCAAAACGTGTTCCACACAGTTCCTGGTATCAACATAATGTTTGTCACATAGAAACATCTCTTTGAGTCACTTCTCAGGTTTCCGTTTGGGGTTTTGGTCAGATGTACTGAGTTACAATCTTCTAAATCGATATGAGGTATGTTCACAGAACTGTCTCCTGTGCAGTGAGAGGAGGTCTGATCTGTGAGGAGATTAATCAGATGGAGTGATGTTCTGTAGCAGCTGTTGGCAGATACTGCAGTCATCTTTTGCCACTATTGCTTGTCCAAAATCCAGGTCACCCAGTTTTGTACCAATCATATTTCAGTATTAGTAAGATTCCTTCATTGTTGCAGCACCTCTTTTCTCAGTCTGTCTGTGACAATCAGTGTGTTGTGATTGGTCATGAAATGTCCATAGCATAACCAAATTAGATCCAGGGTGGAAAAAAAATAGCATCTCTTGGACTTGGCGACAACACACTACTAATGCAACTCAAACTCAGAAACAGTGCTTACTGATGTACAGAACAACTCCCGTTGGAGTGGACTTTGTGTTTTGTAACTTTGCAGAACTTTTTCATGCTCAATCAGCAACATTACACACTAAAGAAAGTTAAAAATGTAAAAAAAAAAGCATAATTACAATTCTTATTTTACAACAGTTGCAGATTAATGCTGATTCATAATCGAAACATTCGGATCAATTTGTCAACCATTTGATTAATTGAAATCTGATTTATTGTAAAGAACTGATTCAAACGAATGATTTGTTCGCAAATCAGACATCACTATCCTATTAAAGGGATAGTTCACCCAAAAAAGAAAATTTGATGTTTATCTGCTTACCCCCAGCGCATCCAAGATGTAGGTGACTTTGTTTCTTCAGTAGAACACAAATGATGATTTTTAACTCCAACCGTTGCCGTCTGTCAGTCAAATAATGCTAGTGGATGGGAACTTCTACCATAAGAGTAAATAAAACTTCCATAGACAAGTCCAAATTAAACCTTGCGGCTCGTGACGACACATTGATGTCCTAAGACACAAAACGATCGGTTTGTGCGATAAACCGAACAGTATTTATATCATTTTTTAACTCTAATACACCACTATGTCCAACCGCCTGCAGCACTTGTTAGTAATGTCTGATCGCGCTCTGACAGCGGCAGTGATGTCTCGCTCTCATTGAAGTATATGCGTGAGACATCACTGCCGCTGTCAGAGCGCGATCAGACCAAACGAATCGAGTGATGAATGCAGTTGGACATAGTGGTGTATTAGAGGTAAAAAATGATATAAATACTGTTTGGTTTCTCGCACAAACTGATCGTTTCGTGTCTTAGGACATCAATGTGTCGTCATGAGCCGCATGGTTTAATTTGGATTTGTCTATGCAAGTTTTATTTACTCTTATAGTAGAAGTTCCCATCCACTAGCATTATTTGACTAACAGACGGCAACGGTTGGAGTTAAAAATCATCATTTGTGTTCTACTGAAGAAACAAAGTCACCTACACCTTGGATGCGCTGGGGGTAAGCAGATAAACATCAAATTTTCATTTTTGGGTGAACTATCCCTTTAACAAAGTACTTGTTTACTACAGTATACACCTCTGCCGTTAAACAGCACCTTCGAATTTCTCAACAGCATTGGGCTCGTTTTCATTGCTACCTGAACCTGAACTGCAGTTGTTGTCTCTTACTTCCTGTGTAACAGCCCGTTAAAGTGCTCTGACCTCAGAGTGGATGTCTTCTCTTAGGCAGCTGTTGGGTTTGGCTTTCTGCAAGGCCAGGGGAAAAACAGCTGACTCTACAGTCGTACCAGATCTTTATATAGCACAGGGACATCCAACAAGTTAGCATGATACTCACAAGCAGATTAATGGCCTCTTTCTCACTCTCCATTTCCACATGCGCACCCTCTCTCTTTTATTACACTCAGTTTGCTATAATTGTTTGTGAACTGGTCAAGGAAGGTTTATACATATTTAATTGATGAGTCAAAGTGTGTTTGGCAAGAGCAGTTTGTCAAATGTTGTGAAATAGTTAAAGTATGTATGGTATCTATACAAGTACTTTTATGTATATTTAATATATAAAGTAAATTATTTTATATATAAATTGCTTTTTATAGTCTTCATATAGCCTCGCACCTTTTCAGCGCTACGCTCATTGTGTTTTGTCTTCCGGACTGTATTTCCACAGCATGAAGGTAAGATCTTACAGATTTATGAATGAACCGCTTGTTTTAAAGGTTTTCTGGTCTACTGACATTTGTTATGACATGTGTTTCAAACATGACAATTCTCATGATAACTTTCATAAACTCTACAATAAGTAAATCCACTTTACCAGGTAATTACTCTTCGACAGTGATGTCATATAAATATACAGAGCTACCGCAAAAACGGAAGTTCAAAGACAAAATTCTAAAAATGACTGCACACTTGTTTCTCTGGCGCATAAGTTCTGTAGGTGCACTCCTAAAAATAAAGGCTCCAAAAGGGGGCCTAGTTTTTTATAGTATGGATTATTTTTAATAATAAATATCATTAATTTTTGCTGGGATTATACAATAATAGATCTGTGTCATGTAATTGACAAGCCTTTAGTTCAGCACCATATATGCCCCATTAGTCAACAAGGCTAAATATTTTGTTTGCTAAATATTTATTACTATTCTGCGCATATTTCCTTATTACGACCCATCTTTCACCCTGACAGACTTCAATATAAAATCTAATTTGTTTTAAGTTTCCTCCCTTGATTTTGTATGGAAATGCTATTGCGTCGTACATCAAGATCTCTTGTCAGCCATTCAAAATGCATTAGCACCGTGTGCTCTTAGCTCTACGTGATAGATCACATTACTCGCATGCTGTATTCAGGCCATAGCTCTGGGGGGATTTTTTTCCTGTTGTTTCCAGATAGCTGCTCCCCCTCTGCCCTCATTTTGCTTTAATTGAGTCCTCGTTTCACAGGGCCGCTTCAGTGTCTGGGATCAAACTGGGAGCTCCTAGCAGGCCAATGGGACTGCAAACCACATGAGGCAGAGCGAGAGAGAGAGTGATGAGCAAATCCCTCCGGGCTTTGTGCGGCCTGCTCTCCTCCCCTGACTCACTATGTCTTTATCTCCTCCGCAGAGGCTTCGTTAGCCGTTAGCGACAGGTCTCCGTTACTAACGACAGAGGGCTGTGCGGTCAGGATCAGACAGGAAATGAGATGCTCCCGCAGGAGAGACAGCAAAGTCTCAGAGCAGCACTGCAGTCATGAGTTTTTAAAGTGAAAGGCTTAAAGAAGTTCATTTTTGGCCCTTTTGCCATTTTATTGATAGACAAGTGCAAGAACGTATCAAGAAATGTCACTAGCCAGATTTGAACTGGAGCTTCAAGGCTCAGTGTAGCGTAGTGATTGTGCTAAAGTAGTTCCTTGTAGCTCAACTGGCAGATATGTTATTAACAACACCGTGGTCATGGCTTTGATTTCCATGTAACAAACAAACTCAAGCTCTCAATTTATTTATTTTTTACTTTGAATGCTGTGCAAGTCACTTTGGATAAAATGCATAAATATACTGTAAATGGAAATTTTGACTCACAAAGGGCATTTAGTGTTAGCATTATTTTGACGAGCATATTACTTTACAAATGGGGTTTTACTAAAATACATTTTTGTAAATATTATATAATTCAGTAAAAATGTGTATTATTTGATCTATTATTTGATATTTAGTCTGTTCTAGGTGGATAAATGGTAAAAAAAAAAAAATTCACTTGTTAGCAAATGCTATTTACACTAGCTCCGCACACCAATGTCTGGGCCACTCAAGTTTTAAAAAGGATGCGCTGAATGCAGCAGCGAGTAAAGCTTGCAGACCTGGATTTTAACGCAATCGACTCGGGTTTGAATCCGCCTTTTGCCATGCTCGTATTTTCAATAAAAATTAAAATAATGTTCTAAAAGTGGAAATAAACTGCGAATAAGTGTTTAATAATATTAAAAGTGTTTACTGGGTAGGGTTAGGGGAAGGTGTAGGGAGGGTTTTTATTCTCCCAATAAGGCAGCATCCATTTAATAATTTTAATAAATATAGTAATCATTTACACTTATTAATTGCATCCTCTTAATGTACAAAAATACTGAGGTGCAAATAGTATCTGCCAATATAAAGTATACATAGTATCTAATTACTATTTACTCTTATTGCAAAGAACTGCTACTTTTACATGGTGTAAATAGAATCTAACTCTATTTTCACCTAGTGTAAATAGGATATCGCTAAGAAAATGCTGTTATTGTCACTTAGTGCAAATGGCCGCTGCCTTTTTATTTTATTTAGCTTTAATTTTGGTTGCTTTGGCAAAAATGCATTAATATAAATGTAAAATATGACTCACAAAGGGTATTTAGCATTACCATTATTTTCATTACTATATTACTTTATACATAATGTTTTACCATTAAAAATACAATTAAAAAGTTGGTATACAATTCAGTGAAAAAATTATGTTATTTGATCTAAATTCTTTTCTAGGTGAATGAATTATAACTAATTATAGTTGAACCCAACTGTAATTTTGAAAAAGCTGATTTATTAAATATTTTAAGTGTTTGTTTCAGTGCTGATCATCCCAGATGTCCATTTTTAAGTACATTAGTGTATTTTTATTCTGATAAAATTAAAACCTTGAACGCAGCATGTCACTTTTAGTTTATTTTTTTTGTATTTTTTTTTTTACTAAAATTCATTAACATAAATGTACATTTTGACTAAACAAGGGCATTAGTATTTTTTCATAAATTACTATAAATGGGGTTTAACCATTACAAATACATCTACTTAGCAAATTCATCATCAACATAGCTGGATTTGCATTTCAATTGTAATAGTTTAATGTATTTCAGCAAGGCAATAAAGTGAACTGGACTTTATTTTTTTGTGAAAAACAGGTGTACAGGCTTAATGAGACTGCATTTATGTTGCAACGCTGCACGTTTGCACTTGAGACCATAGTCTGGTTTCAGAAGTCGAGATAAACACTTCAGATGTTGTCACAGTGGGTCCTCGATCCCTCAATGTCAGTTCATTTATGTTCAGCAATTCAGAGATAGAGTTAATGAGATCCCCACAGGCCGCCCCCAACGGAGGCTTTCCACTGCGTTCTCACTGTAATATACATCATGTCTGCTTTCAAATCAATTACATTTTTATCTGATAAAAACGTAATGCGGCTTGATTGAGTTTTCAGCACGGCAGTCGACAGTGTTTTTGCAGCCTGGAAAAAGGAGCCAATTATAACAGGAAGTTTAATCAAATTAAATTCCACTTCACCCAGATGCACTCTTTGTGGAATGTGACTGAAAATGTTTGACTTAATTTGTTTTGTACTTTTGTTTATGTGTCTGCTTTTTGATAAATCGCTTTCCTGAAGAGGAAATATTTTGAACTCAATGAAGCGAGACCCAGCGGTACATCAGTCGATGATGGATTGACTCTTTATTCCTTCGCAACTCTGTTGTTGTTAATTTCAGGAAATTTATTTGAAATCTATTTATTTGTTTATTCACTTTTTTTCGGCTTTATCTTTTAATTTTCGTCTTTTCATCCTGTCTTTTTCTCTTGCAGGTCTAGTATTAGAGTTGTTTGTAGTTGGATATTTATTTACTATTTCATGTGTTTTTGTCATAAGTTGAGACCTTATTATCTCAGGCATGTGTTGAATAATTCTGTTAGGGGTTCATTTGTTACACTGGTGGACGTTCAAAGAAAGTCTGTTAGGTTAATCACACTGGAGGGTTGTAAAGTGAAAGTTTTTGTATTTACAGAAATGTGGAGCTTATATTTTTGTAACTAAACTGCAGTGGGTCCAGTAATGTCCTTCAGCACCAGTCTTTAAAGTGATTTGACGACCACAGATGTTAAGACAACAGGTCTGTAGTCATTGAGCAGGGGTGTGATTCTTCCGGCCTGAAATTGATGCTCTCATAAATCATGCAAAAAAAAAGAGGGGGGGGATGTTTATTTAGGGTTGTGGTGGTTGCGATGGGTCGAGTATTGGTAAACATAATGACCGCTCACCGCTGTCAACGTTTTTTGTGCCTCTGATTCATGTCGTCATGTCACTCCGCACGTAGTCCAATCATAGTTCAAAGTGTACGCGCACCGTTATGACTGCGCACACACCCAACCGCGCCCAACCATCTACTCACGTGAACAGCTTCAGTGAACACGGATGATTCATGTAAGCAAATCCAATATATTGTCTTTAATTTTTATATGCAGGTCTAGTAAAATTTAACCAATCTATTGATAATTTTTTGTGATGATTTCATAACATTAATGTTAAACGATTCTGGGCTAATTTAGCAAAGTAACGGCAAGGCTGGTAACTCTCACGCAATTGACCCAATTCTCACGCTCTCACGCCACACCCCCATATTCTCACACAGACTCGTGCAGCTGTGAGGGAAAAAAAATCGCGCCGCATGATCTCGCAAAGCAACGCACAGAGAGACCAGACAGACAGTGTACAGACTAGTGAGTTTTTGTGACAGTTGTGAGGGATATAACGTTACACAATTTATTCCCATAAACTGTGTAGTCAGCCGTTCTCCCTCCCATCTGCACCGTGTGAGTTGTGAACGCAGGCAGGTCAGTGAATTACAGGGCGCTCTGTGTCTCCGTCCAGTTTAGCTAGTAACCAATAGGCCTAATATGCTGTTATATAGTTTATAGGGGTGTGACGAGCATCAAGGCGAAAAGTAGTCTCGTGATGTTGCCATGACAGAGTGTTAGGATGATTAGGAAAGAATATGCCACCGCTACGTTTACATTATGCCTCCACTGTCATTTTGCTTTGTATTTAAATAAAAAAACATCTAATTCAGTTGGATAATGGTCGCTGCCGCTCCATATTCACAGAGTATGCGCGATCACGAAGGTGAAAGTAAACGCGAGTGTGCATTCAAACGCGATGTCAATACCCCGCATTTGAAAGCGACTCCCTGATGAATACAGATATCTCTCAATATGAAAGATATTTTAGGCTGGGCAGTTGTAACCATCTCTTAGCTCTGTATCAAAGAAATTTTTTTTCTTTGAAAATTCTTATTTGCACTTTGAATATTGAGAGAGTGTGCGATTACGGTTGCATTTATTGTCAAGTCAAGTCAAGTCAAATTTATTTATATAGCGCTTTTACAATTGGTAATTGTTTCAAAGCAGCTTTACATATTAGAAGCACAGAAAAAAAGGGAAGTGGTTAAAACTGTACAAACAAGCGTGGTAATATGTAACATATACAAGATGGTGCTACATTAAGCCAATGTCGGCTGACTTCCAGGGGTGGAAAAAACCCCCTAGGAGAAAAACCCAGCGTGCTAGCACTGAGAAAAAAGTCCTAGGAGGGAAAAAACCCCTTGGAAGATATATATATGTAAATGTATATGGAGATCAAAATCTGAATTGTACATTTTTATTATAGAGATTAAAAATCGATTATATATAAATATATGTAAGCGGATACGGGGATCCTGGGCTACGTTGTAGTCAGGTCCAGATGCAGGTTCTCCATCTGACCTGGATACGGCCTGGATCCAGCACCCGGCAAACCTCAGGATAAGCAGAGAGACAGATATTAGCGTAGATGCCATTCTTGTTCTGATGTACAGGTATATCTAGTGTTATAGGAAATGTTCTCGGTTCCGGCCGACCTAATTATTGCAGCGTAACAATCCTTTAACGGATTTGAAAAATGTTAATGTATTGATAATGTGTTATGTGTATGCAAGAGCAAAGAGATGTGTTTTTAGTCTAGATTTAAACTGACAGAGTGTGTCTGCTTCCCGAACAATGCTAGGAAGATTGTTCCAGAGTTTAGGTGCTAAATAGGAAAATGATCTGCCGCCTTCAGTTGATTTTGATATTCTGGGTATTATCAACTGGCCTAAATTCTGAGATCGCAATAAACGTGAAGGACTATAATGCATTAAGAGCTCACTTAGGTACTGGGGAGCTAAACCATTTAGAGCTTTATAAGTAAGTAGCAAGATTTTAAAATCTATACGATGTTTAATAGGGAGCCAATGTAATGTTGACAGAACTGGGCTAATATGGTCATACTTTCTGGTTCTAGTAAGAACTCTAACTGCCGCATTTTGAACCAACTGTAGTTTGTTTAAAAGCCGAGCAGAACAACCACCCAGTAGAGCGTTACAATAATCTAGTCTTGAGGTCATGAATGCATGAACCAACTGTTCCGCATTTGTCATTGAGAGCATATGTCGTAATTTAGATATATTTTTTAGATGGAAGAAGGCGGTTTTACAGATACTAGAAACATGACTTTCAAATGAAAGATTGGTATCAAAGAGCACACCCAGGTTCCTAACTGAGGACGAAGGTTTAATGGAGCACCCGTCAAGTGTTAGAGAGTATTCAAGGTTTTTTCGTGAGGAAGTTTTTGGTCCAAAGATTAGGAAATCAGTTTTTTCTGAATTTAATAATAAGAAATTTCTTGTCATCCAGTTTTTAATGTCAGCTATGCATTCTGTTAGTTTTGTGAATTTGTAGGTTTCGTCAGGGCGCGAGGAAATATAGAGCTGAGTATCGTCAGCGTAGCAGTGAAAACTAACACCATGCTTCCTAATTATCTCTCCTAAGGGCAGCATGTACAGAGTGAAAAGCAACGGTCCTAATACTGAGCCTTGTGGTACCCCATATTTAACCTGTGATCGATACGACATCTTTTCATTAACTACCACAGACTGATAACGGTCAGATAAGTATGATTTGAACCATGCCAAAGCAATTCCACTAATGCCAATATAGTTTTCAAGTCTTTTTAAAAGAATGTTATGATCGATAGTGTCAAAAGCAGCACTGAGATCTAATAACACTAATAGAGAAATACAGCCACGATCGGATGATAGGAGTAGATCGTTTGTAACTCTAACGAGAGCAGTCTCAGTACTATGGTATGGTCTAAATCCTGACTGGAAATCCTCACAGATTCCATTTCTTTCTAAAAAGGAACACAGTTGTGTTGAAACTGCCTTTTCTAGTATCTTTGACAGAAAAGGTAGATTCGAGATTGGCCTGTAATTTACTAAATCTCTCGGATCTAGTTGAGGTTTTTTAATAAGAGGTTTGATAATAGCCTGCTTAAAGGTTTTTGGCACGTGTCCTAGTGTTAAAGATGAATTAATTATATCAAGAAGTGGACCTACGACCTCTGGAAGCATTTCTTTCAGTAGTTTAGTCGGCATTGGGTCTAACATACATGTCGTTGATTTTGATGATTTGATAAGTTTAGATAATTCTTCCTCTCCTATAGCGGCGAATGATTCTAGTTTTACCTCAGGGACACTACAGTGCACTGTCTGAAGAGAAACTGTAGACGGTTGCATGTTTATAATTTTCTCTCTAATATTATCAATCTTGCAAGTAAAGAAGTTCATAAAGTCATTACTGCTGTGCTCTATGGAAACGTCAGCAGTTGAATCTCTGTTTCTAGTTAATTTAGCCACTGTGTCAAATAAATACCTAGGATTATGTTTGTTTTCTATTAAGAGATTTGAAAAATAAGTAGATCTAGCATTTCTTATGGCTGTTCTGTACTCAATCATTTTTTCTTTCCACGAAAGGCGAAAAACTTCTAGTTTTGTTTTCTTCCAACTACGTTCAGCTTTTCTAACAGCTCGTTTTAGAGCCCGAGTGTGCTCATCATACCACGGCGTTGGATTAGTTTCCTTAATCTTCTTTAGACGTAAAGGAGCGACCGCATCTAATGTGCTGGAAAAGAGAGAGCCAATAGTTTCTGTTGCAGCATCGAGTTCTTCTAAGTTGTCAGGTATACTAAGGCGATGAAACTGCTCGGGGAGATTATTTATAAAGCAATCTTTAGTGGCAGACGTGATTGTTCTACAATATTTATGGCTGGGTGGTGGTTTTGTAGCCTTGGCTAATTGTATTATACACGAGACTAAATAATGATCTGATATATCATCGCTCTGCTGTAGAATTTCAACAGCATCAATATCTATTCCATGCGACAGTATTAGATCTAGGGTATGATTACGACAATGAGTGGGTCCTGACACGTGTTGTTTAACTCCAATAGAGTTTAAAATATCTGCAAATGCCAATCCAAATGCGTCTTTATTATTATCTACATGGATATTAAAATCACCAACAACAAGGACTTTATCCGCAGCCAGTACTAACTCTGATAGAAACTCAGCAAATTCTTTGATAAAGTCAGTATGGTGCCCTGGTGGCCTGTATACAGTAGCCAGCACAAATGTCAACTTACATAATGTTACATAAAGCACCATCACTTCAAAGGAATTATATTTGAAATTCTTTTGAATGATTCTGAATATATTACTATAAATTACAGCAACACCTCCCCCTTTGCCTTTCTGTCGAGGATTGTGTCGATAATCATAACCTTGAGGACTAGATTCATTTAAAGTAATGTAATCGTCTGGTTTTAGCCAGGTTTCTGTCAAACACAGCAAGTCTAGTTTATTGTCTGTGATAATTTCATTTACAATAAGTGCTTTTGAAGAAATAGATCTAATATTCAGTAACCCAAGCTTTATCATTTGTTTATCTGATTTATCTGTGATTTTCATTTTTTGAACATCAATTAAATTTTTACCCTTAAAAGGTTTTGGAAGTTTTTTGTATTTACTAGTTCGAGGTACAGACACAGTCTCTATGTGATAATATCTAGGTGAAAGTGTTTCTATGTGCTGTGAATTATCTGAGTTCTGTGACGTGAGGCGGCTAGCAGACGGTCGGTTTAGCCAGTTTGTCTGCGTCCTGATCTGGGCCCTGGTTTGTCATGTTTCAGCTCTAAGACTATTTGCCAAATTTCTAGAGAGAAGAGCAGCACCATCCCGGGAGGGATGAATACCATCTCTTTTCAACAGATCAGGTCTGCCCCAAAAGCTTTTCCAATTGTCTATGAAACCTATATTATTCTGCGCACACCACTTAGACAGCCAGCCATTGAGTGATGATAACCTGCTAACTATCTCATCACTCCGACGAACAGGAAGAGGGCCAGAACAAATTACTTTTGCTGACATTGAATTTGCGAGTTCACACACCTCTTTAATGTTAATTTTAGTGATCTCCGACTGGCGAAGTCGAACATCATTTGTGCCGACGTGGATAATGATTTTAGAATATTTACGTTTAGCATTAGCCAGCACTTTTAAATTTGCTTTGATGTCAGGTGCTCTGGCCCCCGGCAAACATGTGACTATGGTGGCTGGTGTCTCTATTTTCACGTTCCGTGTAATAGAATCGCCAATTACTAGGGCACTTTCAACAGGATTCTCAGTGGGTGCGTCACTGAGTGGGGAGAACCTGTTTGATGTTCTAATCGGAACGGAAGAGTGGTGTTTGTTCTTGCCATTATGCCGCCTCACAGTCACCCAGTTAGCCTGCTGCGTGGCTTCTACAACCGGAACCGAATGTGTAGTGTTTACTAGGCTAGTCGCATCCAAAGCAGTATCTAAGGCCCTTTCATTCTCACTATCCTCAATTAAAGTTTGGATGCGTGTCTCTAATTCTGAGATTCTCTCTGTCAGCCTGACAATATCCCTGCATTTATCACATGTGTAAGTCTCACTGCTGACAGAAAGAGCTAAGCTGTACATGTTGCATTTACTACACATGATAATCGTCGGACATGACTGACCGTGTGTTTGATGAGCGCCGTCCGAAAAACTGCAACGCACACGGGACTCGCTGGCTGGATGTCTCGGTCGCTTGCCGGTGCCTGGGGCAAGGGTGATGTGCGGGACGCTGTACCTCGCGGTGGATCGATGAATGCCGGGCAGCAACGTCTCCACAGCTTCCCGATCTGGCGAGGACAGATCAGAATAACATACATCGGATAAATCCGCCATTCAATCGACAAGGAAGGTTGGTTTAGAGGAAAAAAAAGAAAGTAGACGGTAGCTAGCAGGCTATGGCTAACACTAGGTGATTATGCTGGTGGATTGCTAGTAATAAATCGTTCCGTTTAGTAATACTATGCAATAGGTTAAGTAATCTAGTGAAAAATAAGAAAGTTATATTATGCGAATAGGAATAAAGAGAAGGATTTAGGATAATCTCCACGAAGCTCCGAGCGTAGATCAGACAGCTGGCAGGCAGCAGCGTTGAGCAGCGTTGAACCGGAAAAACCATAAAATGACCATAAAAAATGAATAACATTTTTTACCATTTGTTACCATAAAAATGAATAACAGTTTTCTCTTAAGCTTATTAAGCACAAACAATAAGGTTTCATTTGTTAACATTAGTTAATGCACTGTGAACTATCATGAACTAACAATGAATTACTATTTTTATTAACTAACATTAACATGTTAGATTAATAAATACTGTAGCAAATATATTGCTCATTGTTAGTTGATGTTGGTTAATACATTAATGTTAATAAATGAGACCTTATTGTAAAGTGTTACCATTTTTATTTATACTGTTTTTAATTTCTATGATCAGTTTGTGGAAAGGAGTTCAGTTAGGAGGTCAAAAGTTGTAGAAGCTCATAAATCATGTACAGTAAGGTCTAAAGAGACTGAAATCATACAGAAGAGAAATCAGTCAGTTGAGTTTGTGGCAAAACCTTTTACATTACTTGAGTATTGTTGTCTTTTACTGCATATGATAATTCATACTCTGAAAGTAGAACTGAAATGACATTCATTATAAGATGATTAGTTAAAACATTTCAAATACTCCTGCAGACTATTTTTCTAGTCGTGTATTTCACCGTCTCGTCTCGTGAACTCAATCTCGAGTCTCGTCTCGTGAGATACGTCTCGTCACACCCCTAATTGTTTATATAGAATTAAGTTAGCATTAGCAGAGTTGTCTGTTTTGCAGCACTGAGCAGTTATTTTACATAACTTTATCATAAAAAAAGTACAAAAGCAAGCCACGCCCCTCCATAAGCCCCTCCCCTATAACAAAGCCCCACCCCCATGGTAAGTGCACCGTATAGTTTCCTGCTTTTTTGTCCTTTGCCAATCACACCTATGATTGAGACTGTGATTTTGGGCTTCTTTTGGGAAGGGGATGATTGTGGAGCATTTGAAGCAGGAAGGAACTTTGCACAGCTCCAGTGATCTGTTGAAGATTTGTGTGAAGATAGGGCCAGCTGGTCAGCAGAG
The DNA here is from genome assembly GCF_024489055.1 of Chanodichthys erythropterus. Taxonomy (NCBI): domain Eukaryota; kingdom Metazoa; phylum Chordata; class Actinopteri; order Cypriniformes; family Xenocyprididae; genus Chanodichthys; species Chanodichthys erythropterus. The sequence continues at coordinate 24,377,744 of NC_090233.1, forward strand.
GATTTCAGACAGGCTGGTAAAACACCGTCTGGGCCTGGTGCTTTCATTGTCGTCTGTTTCCGGAAGACCCGACACATATGATCTTCACAAACCCTAAGTGCAGGAGTGGGATTGCTGGAGGTGTTAATGGGTGTATGGAGAGAATGGGTGTGGGGTGTGAGACAGGGTTTTTCAAACCTGCAATAAAACTCATTCAAATCATTGGCCAATTGTTGTTTCAACACAGTGATGGGGGGGTGGTGTCTTGTAGTTAGTAATGTCTTTCAGGCCTTTCCACACTACTGCAGGGTCGTTGGCTGAAAACTGGTTTCTCAGCTTTTCAGAATAATTCCTCTTAGCCACTCTGATCTCCTTTGTCAATATGTATTTGGCCCGTCTTAACAAGACTCTGTCCCCGTTCCTGTAGGCATCTTCTTTGGCCTGACGAAGCTGTCTGAGTTTTGCAGTGAACCATGGTTTGTCATAGTTGTAAGTTAAATGAGCCCGTGGAACAGAGTGATATGCATCCTTTATTGTGGCGTAACAGTGGTCCAGTGTATTACTATCTCTGGTGGGACATGTAATGTGCTGCCTTTAACAGTTCATGGAAACTGTTGCTTTATGAAAGTCCCCAAGAATGATTATAACAGAGTCCAGGTATTGTTGCATACGTCTGTGATTTGATTAGCCATTTGCATTTGCCACTTGCAGTGGAATTTGAACACTCATGAGAATGAACAAGGACAATTTACATTGTACAAAATAATGTATAAAATGTACATTATTTGATAGTCTGTTTTAGGTGGATGAATCAAAACAAATAATTATGTGTGATTGGGGAATGTGTGATTACATTTTTTATATTTTCAGTGCTGATCATCCTATAGACTTCAATTGTAAGTACATCAGTGTATTTTTATTTCATTTTATTTAAACTAAGAGATGAGTTGTAGGCCACAGATGTTGTCTACTGCAGAGCAAGTTATGTTTACTCCTTTTATACAAATATCCTTACATTTTTGTAATATGAAGATGTAGATACCATAACATTGGATGCAGACTTGCTGTATGCGTTCCCATAATAAACAATGATTTAGTGCTTGGCCTCTTCTCTTTTGCTCTCTCTCTCTCTCTCTCTCTGGCTCGCTCTTTACCTCCTTTCCAGCCCTACACATAAATCAATTGAGATGAAAGTTCCATAATTGTGCTTGCTGGGAGGGATTTGAGCAAAATTGCACTATGAATTTTTTAAAGGGAATTTTTACTAGCTGTTCAGCAGGATAGGAGGCAGAGGAGAGGTGAGGCCGTAGAGGATTTATGCGCCTGACTTCTTCATTACCGAAGTCATTTCGCTGCAGATGATAGTGTTGAGCCTGAGGGGACATTGGTCCCCACACACTAACTCAGATTTTAAACCTGCCTAATCTTTCGAAGAGAACATTTCAGCACAGCAATATTAATGTTGCATTAGGGGTTATATTTGTCTGCTAGTGAGAGAGGGGGGGGTGAGTCGAATTTTAGTGGGATTTCTCAAAGTGGATAATGAGGCAAGTTGTTCTGCATGCAATTAGTTTAAATGTATGTGACGCTAAAGAGAAATAGAGGTTGTATTTATTGTGTTTAGATAGGTTTTCTTAGTATCAACCACCATAACACCAGAATGAATGGGCATGCACACTAAAATACTTTTTTCTTTTCTTTTTTTTTTTTTTTTTTGGAAATAAATTGTTTTGGATCATGACAGCACAATAGTTGTGACTTTTCATTTTTAAATTTGGTATTGGTTGTGATGGCATATTGGGAGGAACATGGCAGTTGCATTTGTTGCACATTCTTGCATTCAAAAACACCCAGATGGAAGTACTGAGATATTTTTTGGTCATGCCATAGGACTCGGTGGCAAAAATAAGATGAAACGCAGCAGAAAAATATGTTCATCTAACATACATGTACATTAACCAGCATTTTAAAAAAATAGGGAATCTGTTTTTTTTGTTGCTCAATTTCCAGCAGCCTAGGCCAAACATTTTCCATTAGTGGTAGTTTGAACTCCAGGGCTGATCTCCATAAACAGAATGAAAGATTAATTGGGTTAATCTTAACATGTACACACTGTATCATCGCTCTGACACCACACTCTTTGATTAAATGATGGTTACTTCCGCCTGTTTGACTCTTCACAGCATTTATTAAAAGCTGACCATGGTATGAAACCAGCAAGTGAGTTGCTTTTAGCTATCAAGAACTGCAACTTCCAATTTTTCCAGGTTATGGGTCAATTCCTTTGATTCGGACAGTTCAAGAGGAGTTGAATTTAATTCATTAGGCAACTTGAGAAGTGTACATAGAAGTGTAGGAATCAATCAGTACTGCACATGAAATTCCATTGTATCTCCTGAATTGAAATGGAACTGACCCCATCTCTGCAAATGACCACTTTCTTTCTGTAAAAGAGTTCTGTCTGCTCTCAAGGTTAACACTCTAAACATGCCAAATCTCATTCGACTGCCTGCCCTGCGAACGCTCAATTTAACAGCCCACTAGTCTGAGGTACATGGGGCTAAATCCCTCTCCTGGAGCGGATGGAGAAGGAGAGATGATTGTATTAGCTTGTCAGCACCTAATGTTGAGCTCAATGGGCAGCAGAGACAAGCAGATATAATTAGCTACCTCTTACTAGATTTCAGTGGAGTCCGACTGACAGGAACTACTGCAGTGGAAACGTGAAATGTTAGTTTTGTTGATATTGGTGTCAGGTGTCATGGATTCTGCTTCTTCAATTTGATAATATTAGCTTGTAATGCTAGTGTTCATGATCATGTCAATTCAATTAGCTTATTTTAAACCCAACATAACTTTGATACTACGCCATGACACTACACAGATCATAGTAATACAATTTTGGGTTTATTTAGTATATTATACAAGTCTTATTAGAAAGATTTTGTGCATATAACTGATCATTCCCGTTTGGGAAACACATATTTGTTGTTCATTGTTGAGTTGTAGCATATGGTTGGCACCACCATCCTTGATTCGTGAGGTCTTGCATCAGATAAGAAACCAGCTTGGTTTACCTCAGCTCCACTTTAATTTAATGCAGTGAAGGATAGATTGAGTACAAGTTGTGTACTAGCAGAAATTGGATATTTGATGTTCTTGGTACTAAATAAAAAGGATCAGGACATTGAGTATCACCACAGTGTTCATTCTGCAATCCTGTATTCTCAAAAAAAACAAAAAAAAAAACAAAAAAAAAAACAGTGGCCAAAATGACCCCTGTCCACTGTTGAAAGTGCCAACAGTGGGCATGTGAGCATCAGAACTGGACCACGGAGCAATGGAAGAAGGTGGCCTGGTCTGATGAATCACATTTTCTTTAACATCATCTGGATGGCCTGGTGCATGTGCAACAATGAGTTTGAGGTAATGACTTGGCCTCCAAATTCCCCAGATCTCAATCCAATTGAGCACCTGTGCTATGTGCTGAACAAACAAGTCCAATCCATGGAGACCCCATTTCACAACTTACAGGACTTAAAGGATCTGCTGCTAACATCTTGGTGTAAGATACCACAGCACACCTTCAGGGGTCTGGTGGAGTCCATGCCTCGATGGGTCAGGGCTGTTTTAGCAGCAAAAGGGGAACCAACAATATTAGGAAGGTGGTCATAATGTTATGCCTGTTGTGTATATATAAGTTTTAGAAGCAAAAGGGTGTTTCACACTGTGCTTACAGCTGGGTTATCATCGTTCAATCCTTTCTTTTAACCTTGGGTAAAAGAAAGTCTTAATTTCAAAGCGGGGTTAGCACCACTTTTTACCCTGGGTTATGAAGCCTTGCTCTTGCGCTGTTAACTCTGTATTGCGGTGCCAAACATGTTTAGTGTGACATGGCGTGGTGTTAGAATGTTACGACGCTTAGAAACCGACGACCAATCGATTGCCTCATATTCACATGCTTTGGACAGTCACAGAAACACAGCATGTCAAACAGTCGTTTCAGTTTTTGAGGGGAAAAATGTGAAATGGTGATGGAAAATGTGTCAATTGGAGAGTTTTGATTTTACCTTTATAGTCCAAAAAGTCCATTAATGGAAAACTTGATAGCAGTTGGCAATATACAATATGAGGATGAGCATAGCTAGAGCCTTTATGCAAAAAGATCGCATGCTGTGTTCATCCAATCAATGACACCAACACTGAAAGCAATATGCAAATAAGAATGTTAGCCCAGGGTTTAGGGATATACAGTGTGAAACGTTAGTTTATGAATACCTAGGATTAATGGTAACACTTTACAATAAGGTTCATTAGGTAAACATTAGTTAATGTATTAACTAACATGAACTAACCATGAGCAATACATCTGTTACTGTATTTACTAATCTTCGTTAACGTTAGTTAATGAAAATAGTTGTTCATTGTTTTTTCATGTTAGTTCATAGTGCATTAACTAATGTTAACAAGATTTTAATAATGCATTAGTAAATGTTGAAATTAACATTAACAAAGATTAACAAATGCTGTAGAAGTGCAGTTCATTATTAGTTATGGTCATTATGTGGTTCATTATTATTATCATGTTAACTAATGTAGTTAACTAATGTTAACTAATGAACCTTACTGTAAAGTGTTACTGGATTAATTGTTAACCCTTGTTGAAGTATGAACAGTGTGAAATGTGAAGCAAGACAACCCAGGATTCAGTTTACCCGGGGTTAATGGTGACCCAGGGTTAACTCTTTTAAGTGTTAAAAGCCTATTTTATGGTTATCATATGTTAGTGGAACAAGTAAATGTGATGATCTACACATGTAGTTATTCTGTTAAAACATTATACACCATTAATATTTACCTTGAGACCAGTTGCTGAAATATAATTGTAAAAATAGTTTAGAAAATAATAAAGTTGGAGATGCCACTTGGTTACATTTCAGTCATTTGCTCTATTGAGACCAAATACTTAGGGCAGCTATAGATATTTAGGTTCCTCAAAATGTGAAGATTGTGCTTCTATTAGCAGAATTCTAACAATCAAGGAATGCCAGCATATAACAACAAATTTGTTGAGGATCCTCTGTGGAGTCCAAGCATGACCAATGCAGAAAAGAAGATTGAATGGGATATTCTCTAGGTTTTGTGAAAGACCCCCCTACTGGGCCCTCATAGTTGGGGAGTCCCCCCCCCCCCCCCCCCCCCTCAGCAAGACCTGCTCCAACCAGTGACCTTGAAAATCCCAGGAAGCACTTTGTGATGGTCTCCCAGGCAACGGTCTAGGTTCGCATGGTAACTAGCAGCTTGACTCAATCAATCAAGCCTGGGCTTAGACATTGAGAGCTGGGAGGAACAGCCCTGCCAGGCATGCAAAATCTTTTGGAAGGCGATCAAGAAGAGGGTGATGCGTTAATGTCTTGTCTTGGGTTTGCTGGGTGTTCTTGAATAGGGATTACTGTGAAGAGAGAAAATCCTCACTTACCATAAGATACTCAAGACAAATGATTTACTTTCTCGATACAAAGCAGAATGAATTTTTGTGTGTGTGTTTTTGTATGCGCTTGTGTGTCTGAACGCTCATATATATATATATATATATATATATATATATATATATATATATATATATATATATATATATATATATATATATGTATGTGAGCAATATCACACGAGTAGCCGTGCGATATGGCTGTGTATCAGTGATTCGTCCGTAGGCACAAGGCCGCAGGCCGAGTGCCATAGGTAATCACAGCGTGCTGATATACAGCCATATCGCACGGCTACGAGTGTGATATTGCGCTTATACAACAGTTTGATGGCACAAGTGTGTAAATAAATAAGAACAACAACGGAGTGTCTTTAAAACCCTCTTTTGTGCAGCACTACTTCCTTCCGCCACGGATTCAAATCTCAAGTTGTCAGTTGGACCAAGCCTCCGTTACTAATTCTAAAACGTCACTTCAGAAGTAGTAACGAAGGAACGTTTCAAATCTCAAGTTGTCAGTTGGACCAAGCCTCCATTTACTAACTCTAAAACGTCACTTTAGAACTAGTAACGAAGGAACGTTGTGTCCCTTCATTGAAACACATTGAATTTTGTACAGTATTAGAGAGAGAAAGAGAGTAGACTACTACCTGTGTCTGATATATTGCATTACATTCATTCTTCAAGTCAATATCCATAATATTATATCCATTATAAAAGACTGTTTGAATATCTGCTGAGGAAAGCGATCTTTGTATTTGTCCTTTTTTACAGCTTTGGGAATTTTCCATAACATCCATAACACCACAGCGCTAAAACGACTTCCTTTTGCAAAAGTTCCTTTCAATTTAAAAGTCTCTTGTGACTCACTGACTAATTCACCTGTAAAGTGTTGCCGCCATCTAATGGCGTATTAATTAGGGCTGTAACGATATGCGATATGAAACCGAAATCGCAATACGCAGGTCCACGAACCTGTATCGCGATGTGAGAAGGCAGAATCGCGACACACCCCTTCCAACTCCCAGAGTTATCCTTCCTGTCCAGATCCAATGCTACCACATTTTTAAATTACTATAAGTATTAGGGGTGTAACAATTTATCGTAGATGGTGTGTCTCAATCAGCTCTCTAGTTCAGTAAGTGTTTCGGGCACACATTGAATCTTGCAAGCAGGTTTAAACGTTTCTCATGTCAGTCTCTTGCATGGTCGCGTGAGAAAAGTCGTGGCTTTGTTTCACCGCAGTGCACAGCAACAGCTGTGCTCACTGAAAAGCAAAAGACGCTTGCGATGCTTTGCTTTAAGAATTTCTGTGGGGTCGTTCACATATTGCGTCTTTTCCGCGTGCAAGTCAGTCATTATTTTCAAATGTAGCCTGCCGCGCGGCTACATTTGATCGACGCGCATGCAATTCTCAACTTCTCAGAATGCCGCAAGCGCACCGCAGGTCGTGTGACAAGAATCAACCGATCAGCTATGGCCTTTCCGTAACAAAACATCAAAAGCTCAGCCGAACAGCTGATCATAGCTGTACATGGTGGTTTTTATATTTTATCTCCATCAATATATCTCGTAGTAAAACTAATGCAAGGGATAGAAATCATTTATCCTTTGCAGAAACATCCTGATCCTCTTGGAGAGCTCAGTTCATGGTTGCATAGCAACGACCGACGCCGCGGGAGCGCAAGCGCTTTGGAAAGCGTATAAGTGGTGCGGCCGCGCCTTCCACGCGTTTTTAGACACGATATGTGAACGGCCCCTATTCATAATTCTAAGTTCGTGTTAAATTTAACATTTTTTTTCAGTGACAGACAGCCCTATTCAACTGTTAATTTGAATACAGAAGGTTTTTATTAAACCTTGAAATGTGATCTTGTATGTACAACAAGGAAAATTATTGAAATTTGTTAATGTTTTTTTAATAAATCTTGTCTGAATTTCAGTTTAATTTTGTTCAAAATATCGTGATACGTATCGTATCGTGTACTCCGTATCGAGATACGTACCGTATCGTGACCTGAGCGTATCTTTACACCCCTAGTATTAATGTAACTTTCACTCAATCCATATTACTTACTAATGGACATATTTATATAAAATAATATTTATTGAACAACAAAAAAGCACAATTGTACAGTTCAGTCAAACATAAAGCACTAGTTATTAAAAAAAATAAATAAATAAATAAAAAAAAAAAAAATATATATATATATATATAATATAGGTCACCATTTAAGCTTGTATGTGTGTTTTACAAATATTTAACGAATGAAAAGGATTTTGAAGAGCTTGTGACAAAACCTCATAACTCCATTGGATCCTCAAACTGTCAATCAAACCTCATTAATCTGCCTCACCTTGTGAATGAAGTGCACATGCAGTTTGGACATCTCCTTTGCAATGCAAAGGTAAATAAAGATCTGATGTTTGAAAAAAAAAAATGTAAAGCGTTTTCTTTTCTCAAAAAACCATATGTTTATAAAGTTTAATGTTTTGCGTATTTGAAGAGAAGAGAAGAGTCTTATATGTCCCGTCTAGTTGTAGCCAATATGATATATAAGGATGTAACGTAACGTATATTATTATCAAATTAAACATAGCACAATTTGACTTGCTCTGGAACAAATAATAGATCAATAAGACCAAAGACTGCCCGTTCTATGTACTCAAATTGAATTATGTCTCATGTTTAACCACTATAAGAGCCAGCAGCAAATCCCAGAGGCACTGGCCGAGATGAAGCTGTTCTCGGCGGTTACAGAAGCACTGAACGGCCGCTGACGCCCTGGAGCTCGCATCTCCGAAAACGTCAAAACAAATTGTAAAATAGGTGCTATTATTAAATATAAGTCATATAATTCAGGTCTAAACAACTACATTCTCACCTAAAAAAAAAAAAAAACTATTAAAACTACAGTTCGTGGTACAAGAAGTTGTATTTGTAAAAATTGCAGTTGATTTGATCGGCCGCCATGACGGTCACTTCAAGCGGAGTGATACAAATGGTGAAAAGGTAGGAGGAGTGCTGTTATCACTGAAATATCGCATGGCTATCAGCCAATCAGATACGAGAACCACACAGAACTGTTGTATATATATATATATATATATATATATATATATATTTTTATATATATATATATATATATATATATATATATATATATATATATATATATATATATATATATATAATAAATGAGTTGCATCAGACATTAATGAGATGGAGGCATTCTCTCTAGAACTGACAGCACCTTCAAGCTTCAATCAGAAAGCAGACACAACAGAAACATTTCAAATCTGAAGAACTGGAGTCACTCTACACAATTCCACTTTGATCTTCAAAATGACTAGCTGTCCAAAACATTTCCAGAACTTCCTTTATGTCTGCGTATGTTTAAAATGAGACTGTTTGGAGCACACACTGGGAACATCAGCCGTTCAAATAAGCTTTTTAATTGCACACGGTCTGAAAAACACAACTTCATTTCAAATAGGGCATTAGAAGATGACTTTGTCCATTGGGAGCTGATAATTAGTAACTGTTTTTGATGGCCTGCTCATTTCTCAATTCATTCAACATTATATATTTGAATGTCAGTTATCAAGCTTTATTTATTTTTTTTCTGTGTTTGTGTCATCTTGTTTTCATTCATGATTTTCAAAAGGCAATCAATATTTTACAAGCATAACTAGTATTATTTTACTTTTTTCCTACTATCTAGTTGTTTGGCCAATTGTGGAGGTTGGCGTGTTCGGGAAACGTACTTATTTAAAATCAGACCTTTTTTTGCAACTACAGTTAATGATATCAATGCCACATGAAATCACACACTTAAAATGTGCATGTAGAAAAACTAAAAATAAGATCATACAATGTTATAATTGCAACCTGAAATTGGGTGTCCCAGACTTTCCGACTTTAACTCTAATCCAAAACGTTCTACCACACTGACGACATCTCTTTGCTACATCTCCTCAAATCAGAAAGCAACCTCCAATCGGCTTCACCCTTTATGAGACATGTCTCAAACGTGAGACAACTTTGCATTTATCAGATTCGAGACAATCAACTTGACACTCGATTCCCAAGTGGGCGAAAAGAGAAACACGACAAACCCTGAGAGATGAAGAGAGGAGGAGAAACGACAGGCGGAAGACAGACAGCGCTGGTAGAAAATCAGAGTTGTAGCAGCATTAATTGATGGTGCTGAGTGCCATATGCGCGGCCATATGGAGCCGAGCCCCTCAGGAGAGCTGTAATAGACAGCCTGCAGCCACTCACACAACCTGGCACATTTACAAACAAGGGACAAACCATTAATATACGCCCAGAGACAAACAGAGAGAGAGAGAGGGAGCTGTCAAAGTGGCACAATTTGTTGACTTTTTTTTTTTTTTTGCCTGATTATTTGTTTGTTCTTAGCTTTTTTGTTTTCCTGGATTTTTCAGTGTGCATAATAATTAAAATACAATCATTAACATTAAATATTATGTATTTAATTATATGAAATGCAATAAGTACATCCATTAAATATTCAAACAAATCATTCATTTGATCAAAAATGCAATAAAAACTGTAAAGTGTAATTTATTCCTGCTGAATTTTCAGCATCATTATTCCAGTCCTCAGTGTCACACGATCCTTCAGAAATCATTAAAATATGCTGATTTAGTGCTCAAGTAATATTTATTATTATTATTATCGATGTTGAAAACAGTTGTGCTTTTTTTTTGTTTTGTTTTTTTGTAGAACCATGATACTTTTTTCTTTGATGAATATAGAACAGCAATTATTTTAAATACCAATTTTTAAAACATTATAAAAGCCTTTAATGTCAATATGTATTGATCAGTTTAATGCATCCTTGCAGAAATTCTTTATTTCTTTTAAAAAAATATATCTTACTGACCTTAAACTTTTGAATGGTACTGTCAATTTTTTTTTTTTTTTTTTAATTTTTTTTTTATTATTATTATATTTATGGCTGATAAATATGAAATCAGTGATACCACAACAACATCATGCAACAAAGTTGTTGCTCAATAAATAATGTTGCAGTGTCTTAAGTGAAATTAGTTGAATGTGTGTAGATTTTGCTGGTAAAATGTCCAATCTTTGCCATTTTCAATAGCCAGTTCTTATTCAGAAGATTGTTGTAGCAGTCTGGGACATAACATGTAAAAATCACTTTGTTTCCTGGTGGACGTTCACCAAAAAAATGTATTCATCCAGACTTTTGGAAATTGTATGGAAGCCAGCCACTCAGATTGAAACTGGTTATTTTAGCCCACTCTTGCTGTTTCATGTGCATCATACATCAGATAGTCCATCTAAGGCTGAGACTCCAGGTGAATGGACTCATTCTTCATCTGACCCACTCAGAGCTGCTGAACAGGCTAGAGCACTGCTGTTGACTCTATCCTCTGCTTTTTCAGGAAATGCAGTTGTTGAGAGTGGCCTTCATAGAGACGCACACACACCTGTCAGATTGCCCTCAGTCAGGCCTATTGGATTAAAGAGATGGATTGTAGACAAACAGGAGAGGAAAGGAGAGGTTGCTGTTAAAAGGAGATTGTAAGAGGGATGAGGAAAGCAGTGATAGAAAGGCTGAAAAGAGGAGTTGGCCATGTGAAAGTTAAATCCAGTAACACTTGTTGATGGAATACATTTATTTAAACCATACAGGCCATTTAAGTTAAAGGAAACAGATCTTTATTTATGTTTATAACAATAGGAAAATCTATTTATTTTATTTTATTATTTAATTTTGTCATTAGGTCTCCAAATCAACGCGTTATTCATTTCAATACAATTCTCCCTTCAACAAGTGCTACTGAGTTTCAGATTCAGTCTCATTTTCATGCACCTCGTTTGACAGTAACTCTAGTCTAGCTACTGAAATGAGAAGGAAGAAATAAAGAGCACAGGTGAAAGAATACAGGGAGGATGAGCAGAACTGACTTGTCAGCCATCCTGTTATTCTTCAGAGAAGAGACAGAGCTGATGAATATGGCTGCTAGTGATGTCTTCTGCAGTGAGAATGAGAGAAAGAGAATGAGCGAGTGAGAGCTTGTCTGTGATATTTGTGGTGTATTGCGCTGGGTCAAACTGCTGGTGTTTTTCTCTCGCTCTTTTGTTTTGTCCTCCCTTTGCTTCTCTAAATTATTCAATGCCTTAGGATGTGCTCTCTGTCTCGCTCTTTCTCATATATCCTTTCTTTTTTCTTTTTTTCCCCCTCTTGGTTTCTTTGTTACTCTTTTTTTACATTTTATTTGATTTCAAGAACACTTCACAGGCTGTGCTCCAAGTTTTCATCAGTTGAAGCTAAACAGAGAAACCGTGTGACAGCTAGCGACACTGAAAAACAAACCAAGGCAAACAAAAACTGATTTACTGTGTACAAATACAGACACAATACAGATCTTTGCTGATCCACTCTGATAGAAACACAACAACTCTGTTTCAAACTTCCTACCTAGGCAGCAGTTTAAGACGTCATTTGTGTGTTCATTACATAAAGGAAAAACAGCAATATTGTGAAATGTGTTTACAAAATAACCGTTTTCTATTTTAATATATTTTATGATGTATTTTATTCCTGTGATGCAAAGCTGAATTTTCAGCATGATTACTCTAGTCTTCAGAAATCACTCTAATTTGCTGATTTGGTGCTGAAGAAACATTTCTTATTATCAATGTTGATAACAATTGTGCTACTTAATATTTTTCAGGAATCTTTAAGGAATAGAAAGTTCAAAAGAGCATTTTCAGCACTTCTGCATACCCCTAGCCTGACTTTGTCATACTCATATTCTAGGCAGAATGTGAGTCTGATACTGCTCCATTGCACTTGAATTATGGGGCGTGTCTTAACCGAACCAGTAAAAAAAAAAAAAAAACTCTGCACTCAATTGGATAGACCTACAACCAATCAAGCAATGCAGTAAGTGACGTATGTTGAACTTGTACTTAAACTTTTGCCGAATCCCGTTGGAAGGACGGCAAACACATCTTTCCCATCGACAAATGCCTTGATTGCGGTTCTTTGTTCGTCTTTTAAAATTAATGCGCTGTCGATTTCTTTTATTACAGACGTGATAGCAGAATCTAAACATCTTACTTCTCCAGCTGCATTCATCGTTGGTGAAAATTCAACCCAAGCGCGCTTTGATGACGTGGGTGGTTACGTAACCGCAGATAGCCTGTCCATCATCGTTTAAAGCCCGCCCTGGCAATTTGATTGGCTCGACCTTCTGGGAGCCGAGCATAATTACTCCACAATGGATCGAGTCCAGACCGAACTTCCCGTCCAAAAAATGTTGTGGGCGGGGTTCGGACTGGCACCCAGGCTAGCATACCCCCTCTCTTCCAATGATAAAACTTGAAACGTGATTTTTTTTTTTTTTTTTTTAAACACTAAAACCGCCAGTAGATGGCGGTAAGTCACTATCTTAATGCATGAGTCATCGAGTCGTTCGTTCAAGGAAGCAAGTGTCTGTATTTATGAATGAATCATTGAATCAAGAACAGTTCATTCAAAGCCGCATATTCGCTGTGTTGTAGTTCTGCTGTGGCTTTTGCTGGAGCTATTATTTTGTTGCAAAATAGAGCAAATACTGACAATATTGTGAAGAACATGACTTTAAAATCAATGTCACATTTGCAATCGTGTGGATATTTGGATTTGCATTCTTGCTCGTATAATATTATCAACATTAAAAACAAGACTCACAAAAGGTATGTTTTGTATCATGAGTTTCAATCTTAAATTGATCTCTATGCACCTTTTGTGCCAGGCTATTTGTTCAAGTGCTAAATCTACAAGTACATTGTCGAGAACGACAGTAATATAGTGTGATTTGTTCAGGCAGCAGACTCTGCACGCAACCTATATGCACCCATGTGCACACTGCTTATGTGGAAATGGACGCTGTCAGATTTGACCGCAAAAGATGTGGTATTTTGATGCATGTATGGATGGATGTATTTATGTATTCCTGTAGTTATGTATTTAAGGCATTGTGCCTGTTAGAAAATATATGGTAGGCTTTAATGTTATTTTAAGGTGGGGAAGAAATAAACATTCTGCATTTTGTTCGCGTACCCCCTCTGTCACCTCGCGTACCCCAGTTTGGGAATCGCTGCCTTAGAAGATATAAATATACGCACCTATATAGACCGGAGACGATGAGACAGCTTGGCCTACTCATTACTCCCTCAGCACTTACTTGTGTGGCTCTGCGCCCTCACCATTAACTGATTTATTATAGCCAAACATTTAGAAGAACACAAGAACGTGTGCTCAGACAAGGTATTATAGACTCTGATCGTGTTACTAAAAATGCAAGAGCCAAATATTTAACATACTAAACAAAATCTCTTGGTACGTCTTTAAGGCCACAGCTGAATCATGAGCTGCTTTCACCTGTCTCTCACTATATTCATCCTAGAGGAAATACAAAACAAAACTTGAGATCCAGACCTACACTAACCCAGAGGGTTTATGTATTTTTGCGAAATAATTAAATAAATAAATTCATTTTTTTTTTTTTTTTTTTTTTTTTACTTTATCACTTTTATTTAATTTTGTTGAACAGTTTAATTTATTCTGCATTTTTATTTTTGCGAAACTTTTTTTTTTTTTTTTTTTTTGGTCACCACTTTACTCCACTTGGACTTATTTTATGATTTTTGTTTTGTTTTATTTTATTCCACATTTTAATTTAGTTTATTGTTTTATTTGATTTATTTTGCATTTATATTTTATTTCACAATTTTGTTTTCTTTTATTTGTCACTAGGTTACACCACTTTTATTATTATTATTATTATTATTATTATTATTAATTTATATATAATTAGTATATTATTCTTTGGCCATACAAATGTACTCAAATGTGTTTTTGCCATGCCTGATGCACAAAAAGAGAGAAAGAGAAAAGAAAGCCATCCTCCTTCAGTCTCTTTACCCATTGTGAGGAGCCCTCTGGTTGAATGACAAGTCAAGCGTGAAACGGCTGACTGCCCCCAGAAATCAGAGCTCGGGCCTCCTAGGAACTGATACATGCACATACACACACCACAGTGACTGAACAGAGAGGGCCAACCACTCGACTGCTGAGTCTTCTTTCTCTCTCGTTCTCTCCCGCTCTGTCTAGTCTCCGATCCATCCATCCTCGCTTTATTCTCAGTGTTTTGCAGCCCACACAAGGACATAGAAGAGAGAGAACGAGCAGAGAGAGAGAGACTGAAGACGAGAGAAATGCCCGTAGGCTCAATCTGTTCTGTGGTGCGCTACACGCAGGCCATGGGGAGACCTCCACTCACTCGATCAAACTGTCAGACACACACATTCAGGCTGCAGAGGGAGAGGCTCTTTGCTGCCCTGGAGGCCAGTTCAAGTCAACATCCCATTTCCTTCCTTCCCTGCCTAATTTCTTCAGCACCCTCACTTAAATTCCTACGGCCTAGTGCTCTGTTTGTGTGTGTGTGAGTGAGTGAGTGTGTGCGCTACATGCTTCTGTTCGTCTCCAGTTGGTTTTACTGCTGTTGTATGTGCCTGATATAATGGGCTACATGCAGTACACTTGGACATTTGGATTTTTGTGCAGATTAAAAATCAATCCATTCATGAAATGTGTGTGGGGGGGGGGGCATCCAAGTCACAGTTAAAATATCCTGTTAAATTAACTGGAAAAAAAAATTGAGCTTACAAATAGTCACAATGTTTCCAGTACTGTATTATGAGATGGCATATTGGCGCCTGTATATTTTAGAACTTACATCCATACATCAAGTGATTTAGTGCTAATATATCTACTTGACCTACCAAAATTGGCTTTTTACTTTTAAATGTACTGATAATGACCATGATAACAGTTCATAAGTGGTTTAATTGAAAGTCTTATGATGAATCAGAGTTCATAAATAAAATGGGGTAACCAGGGTAACTCACATGCCACTAAAGTAATACACAGTAAACATTCACTAAATAGCAGAAAATGTAACACAAAACATCCTCATGTTTATTACTGACAGTGTTATTTTAGTATCTTTGTGATACTATTATAGTTTTTATTGATATTTTGAATGATTTCATTTTAATTTTAGTTAATTTTAGTAATTTTGTTGCGTTTTTGTTATTTTTATTAGTTTTTGTTTTTAATTGTCTATATAATTTTAATTCATATCAAAATGATAAATGTTGCCTTTGCCAAATAGCTGAAATAAAATGTTTATTTTTATTTTATTTGTTTAATTTATTTGTATTAAAATTTCTTCATGGGTTTACTTTTAATTTATTGTTAAGTATCATAACCCTGATTAAAAAAGGGGGAAATTTGACAGTATCTGACAGTAAAATTACATATACTGCCATGTTAAACCATTTAAAGTTTTTCACTGTATGGTAAGTTACCTTAGTTGACCCGTCAAGTCACCTTTATTGATTTAGCGCTTTTTACAATGCAGATTATTTCAACGCAGCTTTACAGTGATAGCAGGAAACATAATTTTGGCTGTACAGCAGCTCTAGAAGAAAATAGTGTCAATGTCCAGCTTAATTAAGTTCAGTATTGATTCATTCCTATTGTAAAAATCATTAGTTATTAATTTAGTTCATTTATCTCAGCTCTGGAGAAAACAGTTATGTCATTAACAGGTTTTTACTGTAGCAATTTTTTGTAGATTTTTGTTTACAAACATTTTTACAGTGTATGCAACATAAAATGATGCTACATGGCATTAGCATCTTCGTGGAACTGAGCTCTCTTGTATTTTATTAGCATATAAAATAGGACATCATATTTGGTAGGAATAGTAGATCGGTTTTGCAGAGACGCATTAATGTGGCCAAGTGTGAGTGGGATGTGCTTACCCAAACGGATAGCAGTCCGATCGATCAAGACTCATGAAGTGACTAAGTGTAAATAGGCCCTAAGTGCTGTAAAAACTCCCTAACTCTCCTTTGAGATTCCCTGTCACATCACACATAGCCAAATGCTGTTAGACGTCTCCAGAATGTTCTCATGGGCCGGCAGCTGAGAACCACAGAGGCTCCGTTTGGCTCGGTTGCAGACGTTAGTCAGTGATTACAACCAAATGAATATCCAGTTTAGCAAGATAGCCTGAAAACAACATGAAATGACATTCAAAATGCTTTTAACTTATATAATATGATGTATTACTGAGTGAAACAATGGGAAATAATGTCCATCCAGATTTAATTGAATCACTGTTGGCTAGTGTTGTTGTTTGTTCCAAGCATGCACTGGTGAATCATACACAGTAAGAACAGGAACATTTATTAAGAACATAAATAAAGTCAATATTGTTGTTAATGGTGCTACTGACCTTTGTTGTTGTTGTTGTTTTTTGCTTTTATTTGTTTTATAGTTATTTATTTCTCAATATCATTCTCTCACATAATATTAATACTATTACACAAATTTTTGTCAAATATTTGTCATTTACATTTTGTTGTTCTCATACAAAGTAGTTTTTGCACCCATTCACACAGCAATTGCTTTTAATTGTGGAAGTTTTGAGCATTTGCTAAGATAACATAATTAGTATATAAGAGTGTTTCTGCTGCCTAAAAGTGTAGCTTTTAAAATCTCATTCTCACTGTCTCATTGACCTTACGGAGCCCCGCCCCTTTTCAGCATTGCGCTCCTTGTCTTCTGTTTTGTATTTCCAAAGATCTTACAGATTCATGAACTGTAAGTATGAACTGCTCATTTTAAATTCTTCCCAGTCTACTGACATTTATGACATCCACTTCAAATATTTCAATGCTCATTCTAACTTTTGTTAACTCTACAATAAGTAAATCCACTTCACCAGCTAATTACTCTTCAACAGCGATAGAAATATACAGAGCCACCGCAAAAACGCAAGTTCCAACACAAAATTTTAAAGATGGCTGCGTGCTTGTTTCTCTGTTGCATAAGGTCTATAGCAAATTTCTACTGACATTGACAGTTAAATAATGTAATGTCTTTGTAAATTATCTCATGACTTTGGCAACTCCAACACACATCTGTGATTCCCACAGGACCCTCAAACATTTTAAAATATTATTTTTATCAATTTTCCTGATGTAGTAAATGGCCAAACATTGCTGTTGACATCTTTCCACTTGTATGAAGATTTTTTTAACTTTG
Source organism: Chanodichthys erythropterus (assembly GCF_024489055.1). Lineage (NCBI taxonomy): Eukaryota > Metazoa > Chordata > Actinopteri > Cypriniformes > Xenocyprididae > Chanodichthys > Chanodichthys erythropterus. Next base: position 24,395,375 of record NC_090233.1, read on the forward strand.
TGGCTTGGAAGTTTTCCAGTTCATTTCAATTAGTTAAGTTGTGTTTATATGCTGCCATCCAAGGGGAAAATGTTAGACGAAAAAATATTCACCCAATTCTATTGATCAAAAAACAAGAAAAGTCTGTTGATTACTTTCAAAGACTCACTAGTTAGCATCTTTTTTAAGGCTTTCTATGAAAAAAAAAACTATATTATATTATATTAATTATATTATTATTTCAACAGACATTAATCCGGTCTTCAGTGTCACATATAATTCAGAAATTATGCTGATTAGGTGCTCAAACATTTATTATCATTATCAGTGTTGAAAAAGCCATAATACACTACCAGTTCAAAGTTTGGGGTATTGAAGAAGGTGGTGAAGAAGAAATGAATACTTTTATTCATCAAGGATGCATTAAATTGAACAATGACAGTAAAGGCAATAGTATTTGCATCAAATCAGCATATTGAATTTCTGGAGGATCATGTGACATGTAAAACTGGAGTAACGGCTTTGACTAGTAGTTTATGTTCAAAGTTAGCATTTAGCTTTGTTTGTTTGTTTTTGTTTTTATATCTGTTGTCTGTGACCCTTTAACACACTCTCAGTTCTGAAGTTCTTCCTGTATCGCCTCTTTCCATCTTTCCTCTCTCTGCATCCCTCCCACATCAACTCACATTCTTCTTTTCCTATATGCATCATTATCTTGCTCTCTCGGTTTCTGTCTTCAACCCCCGATCAGATCAATAGTTCTTAATCCATCTTCTCTTTGGTCCAGTCACTTCCCATAATGCCCAAAGGCAAAGTCACATGTCAAACTGCTGCATGAATTTGATGCCTTGATCAAATCAAAGTGTGGGCGGCTGGTTTTGATCCATCATTTATGCCAGGGTCAAGGAAAGCTGGTGTCTTCTCATCTCTGAAGGTTGGCGCATGAGAAACATGACTGAAATATTATGCTGGCAAAGTTCTGTGAAAGCTCTTTGTTGACCTCAAGTCGGGATGTTGATGTATTTATAGACAGAAACATTTTGATTATTTTTCTTTCCTTTGCCATTGTAAGCAGCCATTTTTGTTTCTAACGTGCCTTTGTGTGAGAGAGGCTCCAGGAATTGTTGGCCCTTCCGTTGCTTAGGGTAAGTTATTTAGCACTGGCTTTGTATTAAAAAGTGGTGGCGCCAAAACATGTTTTGAAGGGGCGACAGTTTTGAATGTGCTGATGATGTCACAGCCTGGTGAATGCTTAGCTCATGAATATTAATTAGGTTATGCTCAAATATTTGGTAACACTATACAATAATGTCTCATTCATTAGCATTAGTTAACATGAACTAACTATGAGCAATATAGTTACATCATTAACTTAAAGTTAATGGGTTACAAAATATTTGAATATCACAGTTTATTGTTTTGATAATTAAATCCAGTCTGTAGTGGAGTATTTGTCGCAAACTATTTAATAAAGTGGTTGGGACAAACTTATACTTGGCAAAAAGTAATGTAACTGATGCCTATGAGCACTGGCCTTTTGTTGTTTGTCATGCTAGTTGGAGTTACACTACGACGATCTCCGTTCAGTCCCCTGAGACTGTCTAAAGTGACTCAAGTTCTCTGCTGGGCCTCTGAGAGGGAGAGTCGCCTAAAGTGAACACTAACAGATACAGTCTTGTGTTGAATTATTTAAAGCCTGTAGTGTTGTATTCATGGACTCTCTCACTGCTACAATGGATAGTGCATGCTAAGTGTACATTTGAAAACCTAGATTATATCTTTGACCTTTGACCTTCACCTCAGTTTGACCCTCTAGGTTGAAGTTAACCTCTGTGATTATATATTAGGTGGTAACAGCCGAGCTTAAACTTACTCGATTGACAGTTGACCTTGAGCAGGTTGGTTTGTTTTAAGAAACAAAAAATGACTCAGTGGCTCAGTTTAGCCAGTCATTTTTGTAGTTAAATGCATTGTTTTAGTTAGTCACTGTTTTTGATTAGTTTATAAAAAAATATTTAATGTTTTTTATGGCTCCAATATGATTCCAATTGTGTTTCCAAAAGGTTTTCCTTACAGCCATTTACAAACATTTTGTGAATCACTACTGTATCTGTTATTAAATTGGGCCATTGTTATTTTAGTGTTATTTATATACTATTGTCATATTTATTGATGTTTTGAATTGGCTTTTATTTTATTTCTAGTTTTCATTTATTATCGCTTAATCTTGTTGTGCTTTTGTCAGTTTTATTAGCCTTGGTGTTTTTTTTTGTTTTTTTGTTTTTTCATTTATGTTAAGCATTAATTTATTTTTATTTCAGATTTATTTTTAGTAATTTTATTACTTCAACTTCTATTTTAACTAATGTATTTTAGTTAGTTGCCCATTTTTTAACCCTACATTTTTCATTGAATATTTTATTTTATTTCAGATTTATTTCAATTATTGAAATTATTGAACACTGAATTTGACATCAGTATAAACTTGAGGTATTTTCTCAATCTCTATATGTTAAAGGGTTAGTTCACCCAAAAATTGTCCTTTCTGAACCCGTAAGACTTTCATTCATCTTGAAACACAAATGAAAATATTTTAAATTAAATCTGAAAGATTTATGTCAATTTATGTAAAATTCCATTTTCCATTGAACAGTAATATACCGTAAAACAATGCATTCTGGGTAATATTATTTGTCATTTGAAAATGACAAATAATATTACCCACAATGCACCATAATATACAGAATGCATTGTGATGTTCAGAAAGTAATATACTGTTAAAAAAAACACACCCACACACAAAACAATGCATTCTGGGTAATATTTGTCAAAATTACATTTAATATTAACCAGAATGCATTGTTTTATGGTATATTACTGTTTCAATGGAAAACGGTATTTTACTGTGTAAATTTTAGTTTTTTTTACAGCCATTTTTAAGCACCAAAGTGGTAATTGCGTAGCTGTCAGATTTCATCAAAAAGATCTTCATTTGTGTTCTGAAGATGAACGAAGGTCTTACGGGTTTGGAATGACATCAGGGTGAGTAAATGATGACAATTTTTATTTTTGGGTGAACCGACCCTTTAAAATGTAGTCTTTCGAGATAAAAAAAAAAAAAAAAAATTCTGGATAAGGATATTCCCTGAGTGAACTTGTTTAAGACAAATGACAAATTCACTGCTCAGTGTTCTTTTCTCCATAATACGGATCACTAGATGATTATTGTTGTGTCAGATTAGCAGCAGACAGGCCTCATTATTATTGCACGTGCTGACAGCCCCCGATGATGTCACTGTTGTTCTGTTGCCATGGCGCTGACACCGAAATGTATTCACGGAAGGTGCTGAGATCTGGTTTTGCATATTTTTTGGTCTCTCTGGCAATCCTGTACTGCTGGAATCAGTATTCATCCAGACATCCCCAGGCAGACGCTGATGTTGAGCCAGCATGGCTGTCGTCAGGCTAGTTTCTCACTCCCCCTCCAAGGCCAATTCATTCCCAATCTCCTCAGCATGTGACAGGTGCAACTGTGTTATTGATTTGGGCAGTCGGTTTTAATGTGCTCCGGGATGCGCAACGCTTATTGTCTTCTCCCCCTTGGTGTGCATGTCTATTAAAATGCTGCCAGGAAAATGTTCTGAAATATTAGACAGTTCCCCCCCCCCACTCGCCGCCCCCCATCCCATTCCCATTTCAGCTGAAATATATGAGCCCGTCGGCAGGCCAAAACTGAAGCCACGGGGTCCAGAGTGAGACTCACTGTGAATAAATCACACTCGCTCGCTGACGCACACACGCAGACGTGCCGCAGTGTTCATGAGGGAGTCTGTAAATAAAACACACACACACAAATGTGAAGAAAGCTGTTCAAATGTCAAAACCATCTTCACGGGAGATGACAGGAGAAGCTGTAATGTCCAAAGTAAACGTAACACGACATTTAATTGTATTGCTCACTGTGTCGTCCTCATATGGTTTTCTACTCTGCCTGTGTCTGCTGCGTTTATCACAGTATTTCATTGCTGTCTGTGTATTTGCTGTCTTTACTGTCTTTCACGACCTTTACACAGCTATGTCATAATTAAAGATTTATTTTGTTTTACCAAAAATCCATGTGTGGTTTGTACAAAGAACTCCAAGGTACTTTCAAAACAACAGGCACTATTCTACTTTTACTTCAGTTTTATGTTGTAGTCATTTAGCACCATGGGATTTATCATTGTATCATGGTACGTTTTTCAAAATATTATTAGGTATTTTTAATGTATATACAGTAGTGCTGTAAAACGATTAAACGCAATTAATCACATCCAAAATAAAAGCTTGTTTACATAATATGTGTGTGAACTGTGTATTTTTATTATGTATATATAAATCCACACACATGCATGTATATATTTAACAAAAAAAAGATTGTTTATATATAAAATATTAATATTTGTTTATTATAATATAAATAATTTATAAATATAAAAATAAATATATATGTAAACATTTCTCAAATATACGTGTGTATATATATGAAAGTACCTTGGAGTTCTTTGTACAAACTGTTAATTTTTTTTTTTTTTTTTTTTTTTCTTCAGTAATGGAAACAGAAGTACTAGTACTTTGATACTGTTTAATTGGCATATTTTTCTATAGCATAAATGATACACTACTATTAACATGATTCTTTTTTCCTGAGTATTTAAATGTCTTTCCATGGTACTATTTTTGAAATGTTGCTATTGTATGCCTATCTCACTCCAAATGTTTGTTTCTCAGAATTTAAACAGCTTGTTTGCAGTCTAATCTGAATTTTCTCCTCGTCTTCCTGTTTGTGTCCTCTTGCTCTCTGCTCAGGTCTACCTTTTTCTATTCTTTTGGGTTCAGTTGGGCCTCTTTTTGCCGCACAGGATGTAGGTGTGCCTGAGTCTTGTGTTCAAAGTGCACACATATGCACACCCACACACAAACACACACACACAAATGTGTACAACCTTATTACGGGCTAGCAAACATTGCATTCAGGGTTGGATGTTAGCCGCAATGGCCGTTATGCAGGATACAGTCAAACACAACGTGCCTTTTGTTGCCTTTACTGAGAAATGTAACCACGCGTTTAAATCACTGACAGAGCTGTTTGCTTTGAACTGTTTGACATCCACATCGCCTAACAAGAAAATCCCACCTGAATAAGAACATGATTGACAATTGGCTAAGCCACTTTGTTTGTGCTAATGCCTTGGACCTACAGTGGATGACTTGTGACAAGTAGAGCTGAGCAATTAGGATTTGTTTAGCCAGTGCTGCGCACAGTGCTGCAAAGGACAGAGTCAATGAATGGGTCCCTCTAATCCACAGCACAGACTCACACAAATATACATGAAACATCTATACCCACAAAGGCGCGCTGCTGAACTGTGCTAAATTTCCATAGAGTGAATGCAGTCTTTTGAATTTAAGTCTGCTCTGAGAGTTTTCCTGTCCCTGGCTGCAGTTTTTGTCTAATCTTTATTTTCATGCTAGCTATAGGAAAGTGTGTGGCAAAACCCTGTGTGGGAGGATGAGCGTTGAGCGTAGTCTCTGCATACAAAAACTCTACACACGCACAAACAAATTAAGCCACGGACAGTCTGTTTATGAGTCTGCTGGTTTGAGGAGGACCGGTCGTTATTGGTAGAAACTGAGTTCAACGTTTGTCTATGCTCTTGATGGTTTTATTGTTTAAAACATATTGTGAATACAAGGGATAATGGGCTTCAACAGCCAAAGGCAGAGATGTTCTTTACCTCGTCTCTTTCTCCCCAGTCATTTCTTTGTGTCCTCTATAGATTTGAATGTAAAGATGGCCAAATGTTTGCCAGATTGGAGGCAATAGTGATTATTTATTTATTTATTTAGTAACACTTTACAGTAAAGTTTCATTGGTTAACATTAGTTAATGCATTAACATTAACTAACAATGAGCTACATTTGTTACAGCATTTATTAGTCTTTGTAAACATTAGTCAGTACTAAAATACGACTTGTTCGTTCATGTTAATTTAAAGTCCCCATGTAATCAAGTTTATCAAAGTAATCAAAAGTTTTTTTGGCTTTTAGTATGATTATGATAGCCTTAAAGTCCCTGTAAAGTCATTTTAAAGCATGTGTTCTGAGTTTGTCATACCGCAGAAAAATGTTATTAACCACCCAGCCAAATTTGAATGATTAAAAAAAAAAAATCTGAAAGTAAATGAAATAAGTCATCAAAGTCTCAAAATAAATAGGCAGCGCTCTCTGCTCTCAAACGCTGGGGACATGTACACAGTCGGCGCTGAAACCACACCCACTCGCGAGAGCTACAATCTCATCAACTGACTGAGTCAAACGTACTGATGCATATAAAAAGTATCACGTTAGAGGGTTGCAAATTTTACTGTTACTGTGGACTACCTACTTTTTATAACATAAGCACATACGGCAACAAATATTCATTGGTGGGCACGTACTGCAGACTGTTGTCGAGTCGACAGATGACGGAGCCGCGAGACGGGAGGATGAAGGCTCGGACGGGAGAGACTCTGTCCGGCTCCATATCATATCATCGGTTGAACGATCACTTTAGAATCCTTCATATCATCGTTTTAGGAAATTTAAACAAGGAGACCGAGCTATATTGTATATAACCAACATGTAATATGCATTTGCGTAACGAAGGCATTACTAGCTAAATGTGCAAAGGGCTCTATAACTAACGGTAATGACACTCGAGATTGAGCGCTGTAGCATTAGGGGTGGCGCCACGCTTGGTGCATCATTGACAGTTATATAGTGTTAGGGGCAGGGCTATGCTCGGGGGCCCCAGTGTGTCATCAGACCCCCGTTTTAGCTCCGCCCAAAAAATCCTGAACAGAGACTTGGTGAAAAACTGTTTAACGCTCTAACTTTACATTTAATCATTACACAATTCTCAGTCTTTGTAATCTGTTTGAGCAGTACATTTGTAACATTTATAAAGTGTTTAGAAAGAATTCTCAGAATTGACTTTACAGGGACTTTAAAGGAAATTTCACCCAAAAATGAAAATTGTCATCATTTACTCACCCTCAAGTTTTTCCAAACCTGTATGATTTACTTTCTTCTGCTGAACACAGAAGATGATATTTTGAAGAATTGTTGGTAACTAAACAGTTGATGGGACCCATTGACTTCCAAGAGAGACTGACAGGGAAGAGAAGAAATTGTTGAGTAAAGTTGTTGTGTTTGTTTTGTTTTTGCACACAAAAAGTATTCTTGTCAGTTCATAACATTAAGTTAAATCTCTGTAGTCACATGGACTATTTTAACTATGTCTTTACTACCTTTCTGGGCCTTGAAAGATGCAATGACCTTGCTGTCTATGTGTGGTTCAGAAACCTTTTGGATTTCATCAAAAATATCTTAATTTCTGTTCCGAAGATGAACAAAGATTTGAGGACTTAATGACAGAACTTTCATTTTTGGGTGAACTAACCCTTTAAGTTGGTTACAAAAACTTGCATCGCTACAACAGACATTTTTGCTTGCAACATTTTACCAAAATTTTGCTAATGTGACGTATTGTTATAATTAAGTATGTGTATATTGAGCATACATCATTTTTGTTCACTGGATATTTGCGGAGATATATATTTTTGTACAATTGTATGATTGTCTTACACAACAGTAAAACATACTGAGCAAACCACACTTCCATCACCCACAGCCTTGATTTAGTTTTCAACAGTTAATTGACCAGCTGGTTGGGAAGACTTGGAGTCGTGTTTACCGATAGACCGTACGCTCGTGAATATCCCTCAATAATGAATACATGCGAACGCAGATGTAAACAAACAATCATATTCTAAAAGGAGAATAAAGAAGACTGAATGGAAAATTCTCATTTTAGGACGAGAAACTTCAGATCCTCATTAAGAAAACAAAAGTGAGTGGTTGTGATCAGTCCTTTAAGTGCAAATGGCTTGTAATTGCTCATTTGCATATGCATAATTGCAGTCCATTTATGCCGCGAGACCCGAAATGTCCTCCACCACTCGTTCAAATGAAAGGCTAGAAGCGCAAGAGTGTGCAATAATGGCCTGGCATGAAAAATTTATGGAGGAATACGGCACTCCAGCGCCTGCTAAGTGTTGTAGAGGGTATTTTATAACATGGAGAGAGGGAGACTGTGTATCCTAATTTGATTTTTTTAGATGTTTTAAAGTTTGTACTGGTGGCCAGTTTCTGTGCTACACTGTCCCTTGTAGATTAGTTTAAGTACTTCATAAAGCCTCTACCCTGCACCCTTCACCTTTCTCTTAACTAGCTTTGTAGCACCACATATTAACTTTGATTAGGATAGAGTAATTCTGTGACATTTCTTCAGTAGAAAATTTCTTGGGTGAAGTTATTTTATTCTTTGCAACTTTCAAGACCGTTTGAATGCACTTTTTGCCTCTGTATTTGACAAAGATAGTACAGGGTAAGAGGAAAATATCAAGGATGGCAATGGGATCAGGACACATCATTGGCCAAACTTTGAGCCAATGCAAAATCATTTATAGCAAAATCATTTGTGTGTATATATTAGAAAATTTGTATATAAGAATCTCCTAAAAATGTTCCACTAAACGCTGTAGTTGTGCACCATATGTATGAGACAATTTAAGATGTGAAATTCACTTTTTAAGTTTTACATTTTCGTCTCAGCACTTGGCAGGCTGTCAAGTAGCTTTCACATTCTTTTCCCAGTAATTTGAAAGCATTTCGTCCATATACGAATAATTTCCCCTTACCTTACTATCTATTATCATACATTGAACTGAAAAACCGATGGAAAAGTTGGATTTTATGGTGCCTCACTCTTAAACCATGGCAGCCTCTTTCAAATGTAACACTTTATCCCCTTCATCACCTCCATTTTTGTTGAAAGGTGTCACTGAAAGAATGAAAAAAAAAAGAGGAGCCGTAAAAATCATACCTGAACCGATAATGAGGTCGGAGAATGAATGAATAATTCTCTCATATCTTTTTCTTCTCACTATCTCCTTACAGTGTGACAGCGAGAGTGACATCGATGACAAGGTAAGACTTCTTTTCATGAGTGTTTGTGTGTGCGCCTGTTTACCTAACCCATCGTGGGGCGAGTAAGAATGATTTTGGAGTTTATGGTATGAAAGGCTGTCGTCTGTGTGCATGTGTGTTTGTGTATGTGTGTAGATGACAGAAAATGGCTGCCAGTCTTGTGATTGTTGATTATTTGCATATTACAGGGATACAAAGGGAAACACAGTGTGATAGAGAGCGAGTACACTTATTGCAGACGTGTTTTAAGCTTTCTGTGAGGTGTAGTTGTGTTTGGTGTGTCAATTCAACTGCTCTGAAGTTGTTTGAACTAGAAAAGAAAAGTAGTCACCTGTCTTGATGTTTGTGCTAGTTAATTATAGACAGGAAGAACTATTGTGAACTTCACTAAAAGAGGTAAGCACCTTCTAAATATGAAGGGAAAAGTGTCTTTTGTTAGCTCAAGTAATTGTAATTCTTATAATATTTAGTATTTCATGTCTCCTTGTCCTGTTTCTGAACGATGGTATAAAGACATTTTCTTTTTACTTTCTAACAACTATTGTAGGGGAGACGTTGCAAAACCGTTGATATAACCAATTAGAAATGAGTTACCAGGGTGAAATTGCTATCATACATTGACCATGACCTTGATAGTAGATGTTTATTTGTAAAAAAAAAAAAAAAAAAAAAAAAAAAAAATACAATTTGCTGGACAGTTTTATCTCTGGTTTTATAATGTGATATATGATCGTGTCAACGGACATTAAATTACAGTACCGGTTTCATCTGAATTTGCAGGTTCTCTAACATCCACACAAGCTTTCCACAAGCTCCAGACACGGTGTTATATTTGCATATTATTTGCAAAATAAACAACCGCTACAGACATATAGTGATGGATAGATAGTTGTCAGATTATACCATTATGTCTAATTTGTTATTCAAATGGGCTCTGGTCACGAATGCTTTCAAGATTTGGTTAGCGGTTTGTAAGTTGGCAGATCTTTTTCCGGTGCAATGTTTTTTTCCCAGCACCTTTAGCGCTTGTTTATCTTTTAATATTGATAACCCTAATATGTCTGTCACCCATATAAACAGCATGTAGCTCCAGTGGAAGTGTAACACGTGTTAATTCCCCTGCAGTTAAGCAATTACTCCCTACTAAATGAATGTGATAGCATAACTAATCTCCTGTAAGCCAAGCTCCCAGTTCAGTGGAAAACGTCTCCGGCGTGCTCTATAAATAATACATTGATAGCGAGCAGCAATTTGCATTAACCGCAGCTCACGCTAGTCAATAGGCTTTTATCTCTCTCCTCATTGAGGCAGATGGTAAGAGAAAACCTCTTTGGATTTGACACGATGAAGAGAGGGACTTTTAGAACCTGCTATTCTTTTAACACTAGTAGGCTTCAGAGAAAAGAGAAATGGGGTATTCCACACTTATTTTGGGTTCTTTTACTTTCTTTGTTTCTCTGTGGGTCTCATTCTCTCAACAAGCCCATTTCATCAAATTCTAGATGATAATATCGTGGATGCATCTTATTGGTCACAAGTTATGTGTTTGTTTGTTTTTGTTCTAGGCATTTGAACTGATCATTACAGATCTAGGGCAAAGAAAGAGAGAAAATAGAGATATAGAGAAGCCGAGTTTGAGACGTACAGTGTTTTTATTTTGATAATTCTCTGTTGATCCTCATAGTTCTGGCCTATTGAGATCAACTGTTTCTGCAGTTTTCTAACACTGTGCCTTATTTTACACACTTAAAGGGCTCATATGATGCTATTTTAAACGTTCATTATTTTGTTTATTGGGTGTAATAAAATAGGTTAACATGCTTAATGTTCCAAAAAAAACATATTGTACATTATTGCAGCTCCTCTATTCCCAGTCTGTCTGCTGATTTCTACAAGGCCCCTCTTTACAAAAAGCTCAGAGTGCTCTGATTGGCCAGCTGACCCAGTGCATTGTGATTGGACAAATCGTGAGCTTCAGCTTTCAAGGCTTCTAAAGCATTTGTAAACACACAGTTAATAATGTCGTCGGTTTAATCATAGCAGTTCGAGTCAGATTCTGAAAATGCAGATGATCAAGCAGATCCAGTGTAAGTATAGTCTTTGTATATAGCTGGCGTTGTTCTCCTTCAGGTTCAGGAAGCTGTACTCTGTAAAATGCGCTGTACATAAACAAACTTTTGGGTTTTACTGCTAGGGAACAGCTATATAAATAAATCATAACCTCTGATTTCCAGGCAGGTCTGGATCTGTGTTCTCTGTTAGATAGAATAAATCACTTTGTGGAAGACTATGAGCTTTGAAACTTTGCAGATCGAATATGTGCACAGATACATTACATTAATAAAACACATTGTTGTTACATGCACCTCCATATACCTAAATTCGTTTGTCTGCGCAAATCATTTTACTGCTTTGTGAATGAAGGTCAGTACAAAGGGATAGTACAAAACACAGGTTTTGCTAAAAAGCTGTTACTCAAGGATGGATCAGTACAAACTGTTTGTGATCCAGCTTATAGTCTCCGGAGCAATACTGGTTATGGCAGTATGGCAGGCGCTTTATTAAAGTTCGTCAGAGTTGTTTTACGGATTTAAAGTTTACCAGTTTATTAAAGGGTTAGTTGACCCAAAAATGAAAATAATCTCATTTATTACTTACCCTCATGTCGTTTTACAGCCGTAAGACCTTTGTTCATCTTCAAATTAAGATATTGTTGATGAAATCTGATGGCTCAGTGAGGCCTCTATTGAGAGCAAAGCCATTCAAACTCTTAACGTCCATAAAGGTACTAAAAACATATTTGAAATGTGAGTTCAGTGGTTCTATCTTAATATTATAAAGCGACAATAATACTTTTTGTACGCCAAAAAAGCAAATTAACGACTTTTCAACGATATCTATATGTGCCGATTTCAAAACACTGCTTCAGAGCTTTACGAATCAAATCAGTGAATCAGAGCGCCAAAGTCATGTGATTTCAGCAGTTTAGCCACTTGATAGGAGATCTGAATCACTAATTATAAATAAAAGATTCATAAAGCTCAGAAGCTTCATGCAGCAGTGTTTTGAAATCGGCCCATATAGATATTGTTGAAAAGTCATTATTTTGTTTTTTTTGTTTTTGTTTTTTGGCGTACAAAAAGTATCGGTGTCGGTGTGGTGTAAAGCGCACGGCACAGGTGCACTCAGGGCGTGTCCAAATCCACTTTTGCTATTTTAACGATGGAAAAACTGTCCATGCGCCGGGGCGCATTTTTGAAAGGGTTGTCCCTATTCTCTTAATGAGTAATGGGCGTAAAGTTCAATAAACCAATCAGAATGTCATCTCCCATTCCCTTTCCCGAATTGCTATTTACATGGCAGAATTTATTGGCGGAAAAGCTGAACGCTTTTCAAGCAAAGAAACCGATCTGCTCGTGCGCGAAGTTAAAGATCATCTACGGGACAAGCAGGAATCCACCAAAGCTTCCCGAGCAGGTACTCCATTTGGCTGAACAATTCGAAAATACGTAACATTATAAAATACACTGACTTATTAAACACACCAATTCAACTGAGGAGTTCAACGAGTGATGTTTTGCTGAAATTACCTGTTAAGTGGCCAGTCAATCTTTCAGTCGTCTGCGTTGGATGCAGGCTTTCAAATAGCTCCGCTCGATGAGTTAATATATATGTGTGTGTATTGCACGATTGTTCAATTAATTAGCCAATTTCGTTCATCATTATAAGTAGTAATAGGCTGAATTGAAAATTCACTAATTCTAATACACGTAATGACTATTCATCATTACATTTTTATATTTATGTAGCCTACACAATAATATTCTTTTACACTGTAATCCTTTTGTTTTTAATATTTGGCATGTTTGTGTGATGCGCATCCATGTGTGTAATAAGCAAAGTCAACGCGCACTGTGGACGCGCCCAGAGGCGCAGTTTCTACCAACGCGCTCTAACAAAAAAATATTGCGCCATTGACTTTAGACTTTAGACCAGGTTTGAGTTGGTCTATGGCGCAGTCTATTTTTAGACCAGCACGCCCATGGCCGCACAAACTGGCGCAAATGCATTTACTAATTTAAGGACTTGGCGCTGAACGGGAAAACGCGAACGGCGCCGGACGCAAACTAGCAAACACACTTGCGTCGCATTGCGCCGGGTGTATTATAGGGCCCAAGGTCTGTATACATTTCTTTACTGTTAGTTGCAACAAGTGTTTTTGTGTAATTTGCTGTGTATGGTGATGATAATGCAAGGGAGAGAGAGAGTTTATGGATAAGACTTTAATGCGCACTTCTTGTACTGTGTTTTATTCAGCACACAGTGATTTTCAGTGAAAATGGACGCTTCATCTTTTGTGTGATGTACAATAAACTTCATAAAACTCATCAGTAAAGTGTTAGCCATCATTCGGACGGGGTCCACTACAAAAGCCTTGTACTAATAGTAGATAAAAGCAAGTTGACAACATAAGTTATAACTATAATTAAACTTAACTATACCTGTTCTGTCTCCGTGTAGCATATATTATCTGGCTCTGCAGGCATCATTGATCGACTCGGGTTCAAACATATAAGGCTGCACACTGCTACTGACAGTTTATGACATTTTCAGTGCGTGAGATTGTCCTGTTTTGTTGAACTTTGCATAAGCTCTGCCCACTTGAAAGGGGGCCAGCAGCAGTGGCTCATTTGCATTTAAAGGGACACAAAAAAAAGGGGTGTTTTTGCTTACCCCAAAAAGCAATTTTAACATGCTATAAAAATGATCTGTGGGGTATTTTGAGCTAAGACTTCACATACACACTCTTAAGGACATCAGAGACTTATTTTATATCCTGTAAAAAGTAGATCCCCTTAAAGTGTGTTGTATGTAATGCCTGCTGTACTGTATGTATGCAAGTATGGAAACAGATTTTCTGTTGATTTTAGTAGAACTTGCTCTCTGTTACTGATTTCAGTTTTTGGTTTTAGCGGAGGGCAATTCTGTCCATGCTAAATGCAGAAAAAGATTTTTTTGCATCAGTGAGAAGAACATGTGGAAGCAATTGTAGAGTTCAGAGTCAGAGAGAGTTTGTGTTCCTTAGAAAGAATGCATCAAGTCGATTTCTTGTCTTTTTTTCTGAGAGCTTGAGCTGGAGATAATAGTAGGTAAGAGGTGGTTAGAGGGTATTGAGAAGCTGAGCAATGGTTGTGGTGGTGTTTATGTCCAGGTGCGCAGGTGAATGGCTCGAAGGTGTTTTTCTGTGCGTTTATCCATCTTAAACAATGAGCACAAGCAAGATTTACCACTTCAAAAATCAGTCTTTTGTAATTGCTTTGAATAAAGAAAAGACTAAACACTGTTATTTGTAATTACATACATTAAATCTAATCTAAAGCATTAATCTTTCCCTCCTGTTGAATAGTAACAGGTGTCCTCCCTTGAACAATAGCTTCTTTGAACAGTTGCAGCAAGAACATTCTCTCTCATGGCATTTTTACACATTACTACATTATAAAACAGCCTGCAGGTGCGCTGGAGGGGCGTAATCAGTTGGGCTGATTTGAATAAAATTGCTTCATGTGTAGATCGAGTCCACTTATTAGCAAAGACATCACGACTCGTTCAAAGAAAACAGCACGCGTGGTGCATGACAGATGATACTGCCTGAGGACGAGATACATCCTTGAAATTACATAAACAGTTGTGGCCAAAAGTTTTGGAACTAGATGCATTTTATATTTGTATTCCTAAACAGTATTGTATGATTTTGGTTTTCATTGTTCTGCCTTTTTTTGAACAATCATTTCCTGTTTTGAATTGGCTGACAGCTGTTTTTGTGTTTGTTTCTAAAGGAAATGATTTCTTTTAAAGGTTTCTGTAAAGAAAGATTAGACTTTGATAAAGAACCCAGCTGATGTGATTCAACCTTTTATCTGGATTCATTTTCATGCCACCAGTATTTCTCAATATTTTAAGCCGATTTTTAGCATATATTAGTATGTTAAGTCTTATAATGTAGTATCTTAAAGTCAACATTTGCATAATTGCCTAATGCATGTTTCTTATTGTGAATTTTATCTGTGCGTGTTTTTCCATAGAAAGTATTTGTCATTTTTAATCAGTTGTTCTTTCTACAACATTACTTCCTTTTCCACGGATGACATTTAGGCTGTGGACTTTTGGCTAACTGTTCTAATAGTTGATTCTAATATCCACTTTTCATTTTCCAGTTAGTTCCAGGGAAGAGAAGAAATTGTTGAATAAAGTCGTTATTTTTGTTTTGTTTTTGCGCATAAAAAGTATTCTCACTGCTTCATAACATTAAGGTTGAACCACTGTAGTCACGTGGACTATTTTATCAGTGTCTTTACTACCTTTCTGGACCTTGAATGTGGTACTTGCGTTGCTTTCTATGGGGGATCAGAAACCTCTTGATTTATCAAAAATATCTTAATTTGTGTTCTGAAGATGAACGAAGGTCTTACGGGTGTGGAACAACACGAGGGTGAGTAATTAATGACAGAAATTTAAGCAATTTTTGGGTGAACTATCCCCTTTAAGTATCTGATTCCAGAATTGGAATCGATTTTCAATTGCCATTCAATTACATTGGTTATGATTCAAATGCTTTCAGTTCAAATTAATCATTTAAAATGAAGCATCTTAAAATATAGTTTAGTTCTGCAGTTAGACGTAAGAAAAAACGTATGAAAAGCATCTGGATTGGCATTTAAACCATAACACAATCCATTCAGTCCGGTAGCTGCATTGTCACAGATTTCCCATAGTTGCATGACTCAGGAACAGAGCTGTCAGGTGTGATTCTATCTTACCTGACAGGTGTACACTGAAAACTGTCTATTGTGTTGGGCAGCTTAAAGAGATTTCTGTTATTTCATTCCTCTTGTATCTCTGCCCGTTACATCAGTGTGACAGCATGTCACATAACACACCCAGCCATTTCAGCCACTTCAGGCAAACACAGACATTTTTCCCCTTTAAGTGAAGGGCTTTGCAGCTGACGAGCATTACTGTCTTTATTGACAGCCTAACCCTTCTCCATCTCTCAATTCAAGCTATTTGTCCTGTCAAATATCATGTGGTTCAGTGTGACACTGGAAGCATTAGCGCCACACGCTTGGCTTTTATCTTTGTGTTGGCCCCAATTTGATGGGCCACTGCTTTTTAAAACCCACCCGTTTTTATTAACTCCTTTACCTAAACAGTCTTACATGGAATCGCCATGCTAGCAGGCATTTGAGATCTGAATGCTGCCGTGTTTTTGTAGTACATCAAGCTGTTTTATCTCAAATCGAGGAAAATGTGATTTCTCATGATGACCCATGTAATGGAACTACTAGATTAAGTTAAGTGATATCATGTACATCAGCTTGCTTACTGCTAATGTGTGAGTTATTACATATGTTAGCATGCTAAATTTGAGCATGTTGAGTAAACAGCGGTCTAACTGTTGTGATTTATACTGTGTTATTTTAAAGGATTAGTTCACTTTCAAATGAATATTACCCCAAGATTCCCTCACCTTCAAGCCATCCTAGGTGTATATGACTTTCTACTTTCTTATGAACACAATCGGAGATATATAAATACATATCTTGATGCATCCATATTTATAAAAGCCCTCTGAAACGAAACGATGCATTTGTGTAAAAAAAAAAAATCCATATTTAATGAAATAAAATATCTAGCTTCCGCCAGACCATCTTCCATATTAAACTTACGGAGAAAGTGTAAAACTCCCGAAGTTCAAGCTTAAGCTACATATACAACTTACGGAAAACTGTAACTAATGTTACCAGTTCCGTGTTTTTTTTTTTTTTCTTTTAAATAACTTGTTAAATATGGATTTTTTTTTTTAAACAAACACATCGCTTCATTTCAGAAGGCCTTTATTAACCCCCCCGGAGCCATGTGGAGTATGTTTATGATGGATGGAGGCACTTTATTCAGCTCAGACTCATTGGTCGCACTCAATGCCTTTATAAAGCTTGGATGCATCAGGATATTTATTAATATATCTCAGATTGTGTTCATCAGAAAGAAGAAAGTCATATACACCTAGGATGGCTTGAGGGTGAGTAAAGCTTGGGGTAATTTTTCATTTTAAAGTGAACTAATCCTTTAAGGTACTTTTGTATTCCTTCATACATGCGATTACGTTCAGATTTAAAATCTGAAGCAATTTGTAGGATCACTGAGATTATTGCATAGGCTTTATTATTTTTATTATTATTGACATAATTTTTATTATTTTATTTCAGTTTTTTATTTTAGTAATGCAAAAAAAAAAAAAAGTTAATATGTAATTTATTTTTTATTTTTTTTTTATCATGGTAGTAGTTATGCTTTTATGCTGATTTAAATACATAATCAAATAAATGTAATCACTTAAATACATAATTGTATTAGTTTATCTAAAAAAAAAAGTACAGAATTACTGTATAGTGATTAGAATTTGTCAAAAAATATTATGCTTAATTTACACAATATTATCACATTGCAAAAAATGTATTGGCCACAAAAAGGCTTCATTTATCAATGCAAAATGGATCACATTTTTTTTTTTTTTTTTTTTTTCAATTTAAAATGTAACCCAGACATGTTTTTGCGATTTTCATCCATATACGTCACATGCCTTTTCAGACTAGTCTGCACACGTACCTACTATATATCAGTACACCTCTGCCACTTTCTACAATCTTTCTCCCTGACAAATTATTTCCCTGCCCCTTTTTTAGCTCTGTTTTCCTCTCCGCATCGTTTCGATGATCTGAGGGAACTAATGATCTGTAATGTACCCTCTACCCCTAGACCCTTCTCAGCTGTCTTTTCTATCTCTCCTCTCGTCCTCCTTTTCTCATATTCAGTCATAAACAGGCCACCCACAGGCTTGCTGACAGGCCTCTAATAGTTTTTTTATGGAGGTGAAGATGGAGCGGCTTAATGTTTCGACACAAGCAATCATCGCTCCTCATCTCTTTAATGAAATTAGATTAAGTGCACCTGGGGAAGGGCTGAGGAGAGGGAGGCCGAACGCCGGTTAGGACGCTAGCTTTCATTTAAAACCAATTTGCCTGCAATATTCCACCATCAGCCTGGGATTCAGCATGCAGTCGGAACGGAGGGTGAATGAGATCACACTGGCACAGACGGGTTTAATTCTCTTCCCCGCGGGCGGCGTGAAATTATAACTGACACATTCGACACACACTTTAATATGGAGATGCCATTTTTCTTCTGTCCAGCATGGCTTTCATTCTCTATCTTCTCTAGCTTTCTTCAGCTCACTGGTTTCCCTCACTTGCCTATAATTTCTCTCTCTCTCTCTCTCTCTCTCTGTTTCTCTTACTTTATTTCTCTTTCTTTCTCTTAATGGCATCATAACGTTACCTCTCTTCGAACCGCTAAAGCATGGATGAGGTTTTCTTTCTAATTTATTTATATTATGATTGCGTCCAATGTTCTCTTCTTCAGTTTGAGAGAATGTTTTCTTTGAATGTCAAGAGTTATGTCTGGTCCATGTTTTCCTCGCTATTTTGCGGTGCTACTAATATGCATGAGGATGGAAGCAGAGATATTAGCCAAAATTGAATTTGAATACGTTTCTATTTGAAAGGATGGTGACTATGGGACTTTTAGCTTTTTTTTTTTTTTTTTTACAATTTTTAAGAAAAAGTGCATGCATTTGATTTACTTTGACATGCAAATGGGAACATTTAAGGCTTAGAGGAGCAGTTTACCCAAAAATGGAAATTACTTTCATTCACATTCATCAGTCGTTTCAAACTCTTTCATCCTTCCATAGAATACAAATGGAGATGTTTTACAGCACGTTCATACTGCTCTTTTCCACACAATGTAAATAAGCCGTGTCCACAGGCTGTCGTGCACCAAAAACATCTTATAAATATCATAAAATTTGTCCATATGACATGTGCACTATATTACAAGCCATATAATTCCTGAACAAGTTGAAATTCAAATTATTCATCAAATATTTCCATTCATAAGCTCATAAATCTTATGTACAATCAAAACATTCTTTAGATGCATTGCACCATGTTTGACATCATTGATGCCACACGTAATTGTTTTTTTGCTGTTTAAATGATGATGAGCGCACCAATTCAAATATTGGAGAATGAGATTTGAGAGCTGAAGTGTCCCCTTTGGTCTATTCTACACATATTGGTATTGTATGACTTCAGACGACTTGTAAAATAACGCATGAGTCATATGGCCAACTTCTGTGGTTTCTTTACTGTGGTTTTTGTCATTTTTGGAGTTTGACAGCTGTGGTCACTATGATTTTTTTGGAAAAGAGCTGGATGAATGTTCTTCAGATTTCTACATGTGTGTTCCACGGAATAAGTAGCAGCATACGGGTTTGGAACAACATGAAGGTGAGGGAATAATTACAGAATGTTTAACTGCGTTCATGTTTTTGACTTGACTATGAAAGAGTAATATGTCCTGTAGGGCTTGACGCCAACCTCATTAAAGCATCACCGCTGAAACGATGTCTCCACAAATACACATCATAGATGGCTGGCAAGGACACATTCACTTTGACATACACTTGTGAAATAGTGCTTATTATATTGTCTGTTTATTCTGGCATCGGAGAGAAGTTGAGTGAGGCCAAACGTAATCACGATGTGAATTATTGTTGGAGTGGAACGGGTGCTCAAGGTATTGTCTGAAAAGAGAATTAGTTAGTGGAAATTATGAACAGCCTGCTTATGATTGTGTTTAGGGTGTTTTCACACATGGTTCAATTGCTTGTTTCGAACCCAATTCGATTCAGTTCTTCTGAAACCTTCTAGACCAAACTTCCATGTAAACTGCAATTCGCTGGGCAAATTCAGAACAACCAAATTAAGCAAATTGTAACATCAGGCATAATAGTAATCAGTGCTAGTGCATTGGTTTCTGGGATACTTGGTTACAGCTCTTGTGGTTTTCTGTCCTAATTCTAGGTGTCTGTTATCCTTTTTTGAACAAAACTGTGGATCAAAGTCAGGTGTTTCCTGCAATCTGAGCATGTTAATGTGTGCTTTGAAAGGTGGATTGTCGTGGCAATCTACCCAGTCCTTTTGCAAGGAACAGTGTGTGAATAACAAGCCAAGCGCTATAAACATTTTTCCACATCAGTAATAAAACTAAAATTGAGTCCATATTGGATGCAGATGTTGTCTGCTGAGAAAACATTTGGTGTGTGTGTGTGTGTGTGTGTGTGTGTGTGTGTGTGTGTGTGTGTGTGTGTGTGTGTGTGTGTGTGTGTGTGTGTGTGTGTGTGTGTGTGTGTGTGTGTGTGTGTGTGTGTGTGTGTGTGTGTGTGTGTGTGCGCACATGTGTCAGACTGGAGTATTTCTGATCGTGCATAAACATGATGCTTAAGTGCCTCTTATTCAATAAACATTGGCGGACGTTAACTACTCGCAGCTTGTTGCCAGTGCTTTGTGTTTCCAACTGGAGCTTGAAAACCAAGATTTGTCCCAGCCAGGGCTTGTCTGGAGAAGTTTTACATGAGCTGAGGTTTCACTTCTCTTCCAAGAAATGACACAGACAATCAGAGGCAACTCGCAGAAGGGCTCACTGCGACTATTAGCCCATGTCATTGATTGTAATGCACCCTGTGTGAGATGAGACTTTCTATGGAAAGATCGTACACATTTCAGTTGAACGTAGAACCCTTTGCAGTTTGTAAAACGTATCTTTGTAGTCTTCACAAGGGGTGCTTATTTGCTCTGATGATTTTTGGTAAAACTGGAATTGAAAAGGAACATATTTTTGTACGTTAATCTTTGTCACTCTATATGTGGAACATTATATGTGGAAAGTCATATTCTTAAAGAGAGAGTTCATCCATAAATCAACATTAAATATACTGTATATCATATTTATGATATATTAAATAATATTTATGTGTGAATATTAAACAATATATTAAAATTAAAAATGTTATCTATCTGATATCTTTAATATACTATGCATAATATAATAATTATATATAGAAACCTGTGTAGTTTGTGAAATGCATCTTTGTCTTCACATGAGGAGTTTGTCACTGTCACTTTATACACAGTGAAAAGCCATATATAAAATATAATATATAACCAATCTAATTAAAATTTATACTCTCCAATGTATAAAATTTCAAAACCCAGAATGTGCTCGTTTTTTTCTGAACTACAGGTATGTTGATGATGTATGCAGAAAGAGGAAACCCTCTAGGGAGAAAGCGTTCCGAGATGACGACCAAAACACACAAGCCCGACTGCTTTCAATTATAGTTTGGATACAGCGATTGAGTCCCTCATGAAAATAATAGAGCCCGCTTTGATCCGTTCCACTGAGGGGAAAAGGTTGCAGGCCTTGAAAGATTACAGGAAAAAATAATTATTGTATCAAGGAGGCCCACATAAAACTTTATAGAGGCTTTTGAGGCACAGGGGGTAAAGGGAAGCAAGTCCTAACGATGCTAGTCACTAGCGCTCATTTGCCAGATTTTCCTTTTTTAGCAGCTTTTAATGGCTTGGTTATAGTCTGGGCTGTTTTATAACTTAAGGCAGCCCGTGTCTCACTGTGCTTTTATTATAGTTCAGAGGAGCCCTAACATACTGCAACTTCATTTGTGTAATTTACTTTCATATGCTAGATAGCGTCTGCATTTTAGCACACTTAGCAGCGTGCGCTAACTCTTATGAGTTCTGACAGGGTTGTTCTGGAGCGAAATCAGCAGCAGACTGGCATTAACCCCACCTCCCTGCTGGCAGCACAGATAGGTTAGATGGGGCCTCGATTAAATTAATTTGACTTCATTAGCAGAAACCTGCTACAGTCAGAGCACCCGTGGTGTTGCTGTAGAGGGGCATTGGGAGACGCCTGGCAGAGGATCGTAGGAAAGCTAACACATGGCCTTGACAGCCGGAATATGCAAGCCCATGGACGGAGGGATGGCTGCCAAATGAGTGTGATATGCGTCAGTAGCTTTAGGGGAGCTCCATCAACGCCCACCCTCAACCCTGATGCCCCATAAGGCCATGATGCTAAGTTGCAACCCAGTGCTAGTTCTGTCAGTTTGGACCTACTGGCATAAAAATGCCCTGTCATTGTTTTATAACAGTATTGTATTATGCATTTTTGTTTTTCTAGTAAGCAAAATGGACATTTTTACAAACTAGAGAAAGCACTGATGGATAGGAACTGGTTAGGCCCACATAAAAACACTCTATTCAAGTGTGTAAAAATAGATGTTTCTTACTACGCAACCTCATTTTCATGCTTTGTGTTCCAAATGTGTCAGATCTCAATTCATTTCGCAACACTACATGTTGTATATTTTTTTAATGTCAACTACTGTTACGGCAGAACAAGAACTTGCCAGAATAATTACACATTTGGTTTAAATTCGCCCCCTTGAGTACTGTAGTCAGTTAGCGCTTAGTCTTGCATAGCCAGAAAGTCGGAATAAGGCAAAAGGTCTTCTATTGGCCAAGGACCACCAAAGAGGACATCTGAAGGACATGTAAAGCAGCCAATCACAGTTCATTTTGTTCCGCATCATGCTTTGGGGCATGCAAAAAAAGTCGAGGTCCCTATGATAACAGACCAGCGTGCATCTAATAAATTGTTCATTCAAGATTGTTGTGCAAGTTTACGGCAGCAATGGTGCTGCAAACTTAACATACTTTTGAAAATGCCAACAGTCTGTTTGCATGACATCTGAGGCTGAGACTAGTTAGTACCAGACTAAATCGAGAGTGCAGTAGTGATGACAAAGCCTATTTTTGTAGGCCAACCCAGTTAGCATTACCCTAGTTCCATCAGCAAAAAGCCAACAGGGTATTTCCATTGGCTTTTGGCAGAAAATAAGCTCTGACACCAACAAATGTTTATGTTTGTACACGGTTTATTCATCATGATAATATTCACTATTTAAAACAACTTTTATGAATTTCAAAGCATAAAATATAGAAATAAACAACTAAATGTAGGCTATAAATGAACAACACCATACTTGGACTTCAACTTCACCACCACTAAGCTTCCAACAACTCTTTCAGTCTTTATTTTAAAACAAACAAACAAAAGGAAAACACATTTTCCTTAAAGTTTTAGTTAGAATTGTGTAAAATAACCACAGACCTTATTTCAGGCATTTAACCAATAAACTCTTGACTTTGGGACAGTGGAATGGGAAGTGCTAAAATGATAACTCATTTCTCAATCATCCCTGCAGCACTCTATTGGCAGTGCATTGGCCACGCCCTCACATTTGCTTCCGTGTGTTTGTGTAAAAATGCTTTTTGAGGGTATCCAATAAAACAAACTGGAATAGAGTGAACAGTTTTTAACTGTATTTTTGGTCTAATAAATGTAGCCTTTGTCAGTTTGTTAATTGAATTGCTGATGTTGTGGCATGTATTTTAGTCATTTTGATGTCAGGGTTAAAGGATTAGTCCACTTTTAAATAAAATTTTTCTGATAATTTACTCACCCCCCCAAATGTCATCCAAGATGTTCATGTCTTTCTTTCGTCAGTCGAAAAGAAATTAAGGTTTTTGATGAAAACATTCCAGGATTATTCTCCTTATAGTGGACTTCAGTGGCCTCCAAATGGTTGAAGGTCCAAATGACAGTTTCATTGCAGCTTCAAAGGGCTTTAAACAATACCAGGCGAGGAATAAGAGTCCTATCTAGTGAAACTATTGGTCATTTAAAAAAAACAATACAACTGTTTATGCTTTATAAACATAAAATATCAACTTGAACATACTTCCCGTTTCCGCATTCTTCAAAACGCTTACACTGAATGTCCTATGCCTTCCCTATTCTACTTACGGAAAAAACGAAACTGGCGCCGCTTTCGTTCCATTCAATCCTGGAGTGTTTTCCTCAAAAACCTTAATTTCTTTTTGACTGACAAAAGAAAGACATGAACATCTTGGATGACATGGGGGTGAGTAAATTATCAGGAAAAGTTTATTTAAAAGTGGACTAATCCTTTAAGAGTACATATTCTGGATGGGGAAACTGCAGTTTGAGGCTTTTTGTCTCAAAGGATGATGTATATAAATGAGTGCTTTTCCGCTCAATGCAGATCCAGGGGGCCTCGGATTTAGAACAATGTCAGTGAATCACAGAAAACGTAATGAAAGAACACTGTTATGGCCTACAGAAGCAGAGATGAGGAGGCCGGCATTCTGCGCTGACCTGTGCTCATGTGGGAGTGCGGGGATAAATAAATAACTTTGTAAATAAATAAATAATGTTAGCGGTAACTCCAGCTTGGCCTGCGGTAGCCAGAAGGCGGTAAGTTTTCTCTGTCTGGTGTAGACTTGAGAGCTCTTTGATCAAGAGAGCATCTGAAGATTCGCTCCACATCTGCACACGGGGAACGAGCCTCAAACTGCCAAGAAACGTTTTAATGACGGCAGGATTAGAGAATGAAAGGCAGCTCCAGATGGTGGACGGCGCAGAGCTGCGTCCGCGGTGGGTTTTTTTAACTGCTTTTTTATTGATAAAATATGGGGTGAAAAATTGCGCGGGGCTTATTAGGCGTCCCGCTGCACTGCCGCTCAGCTGGCCAAGCTGTTCGCTATGGCCTCTGTCCAAACACGCTTCCATAAATTTTTAGAAGCGCCTTTAAATCTACGAGATCCTGGCTTGTTAAGCCCAGCCCACACTCCTGTCCACCTCCCTCCAGTCTCCTCCTTTCCTTCCCACAGGCCTTGAATCCTCAATCCTAGCGTCCAACACAGTTTTTTTTCCATTTTAGGCTTTTCACTTGGGCTTTTTGAATGTCTCGGATGAAAGCTGTTGTTGGCTTGGTTTTGGAGATGGAATACGGAAGAGCAGGAGGATGAAGCAGAGGAGGTTTTGTTTGGGGGAGTCCTTCTTTTCAGGCTTGTTATGATGAGCCAAGCAGCAATGTTTAGCTCCTCAACAACTTAATTCCTGCATGATTTCATTAGTTGCCGGCACTTCCTGAAGTGAAGCGAGGAACTAGGGTGATTAATCAGATACATGCAGCTCTCTCTCCTAGTTACTGATCAGAGACTAAAACAGACACATGGCTCTGGCAGAGAAATTTGTGTAGAGAGAAACTATGCATTTTGACTTGTAGTGAATGTCCTCTTTGTTGATGATTAGATTACAGATATTTAATCTGTAAGACTGTACGTTTTACACTTTATAAAGAGCAGAGTGGCTCCTCAAATTCTAGTTATGTGGGTGTTGAGTTAATATTAAATTCTTACTGAGTGCTTTTGTGCTGTCAGTGTTTAAGCTGAAAGAGTCAAATGTGGTGCCAACAAAGGTAAAAATAAATGCATTCATGTTTTTATGCATTTAATACTGGAAGACTTAAAACAAGGACACATATTTGTCTCAACAAAAGAAAAAAGTACATAATTTGTCGTCATTTTATAGATGCTTTACTTTAAGGGTGCTCTAAGGTTAGTTTTCATTCCACATTTTCCAGTTTCATCTTAAAAAGGTTTTACTTATAAAGAGATGAATAGCATTTTTGAAAAATGTTGAAAATGATGTACATTTACATCAGGAGGCATATAACAAGCTGTTTTGTTCTCTTTATTTTTCTTTCAAATGTTTAAAGGGGTCATGACATGGATTTTTTTTTTATTATTTTAATAAGTTCTTCGAGGTTCACTTATAACAGTGTCATATGTTTGCAAAAATGATTATTTTCAACCCTCATTCTGGCCCTGTCTGAAATAATCCATTTTAAGAAATTGAATAAGCATCTACATATTGTATCCAGTGTAGACAGCATCAGTGATTATAATGGATTTTATTTGGTTTTGATGCAGCACAACGCTCATGTCTGGTGTAGACCTTTGGTGCAATAATGTAAAAATGCTCAATGATGTCTTGATCTTGAGGCAATCATATGCAAATATTTTTGCCCGTGCGATGTCACAGATCCCACAACGTCCAAACAAGCCATCTTTCGAGCTTTGTTACTTAAATGTTCATGCCATGACTCCTTTAAGCTATTTATTTCAGTTGAACGTTAAACTCAAACTTTGACAATTTTGAGAGAAAGTAAATTTGAATGTACTCTTAAAGAGCATACATGCTCCAGAGCTGGTGGGGGCAGCAGAGAGGCGGATTTCATCTGTTAGAAATATATGAATTAACAGGGGGTCTGGCCCTGTTCCAAATGGCACACTTCACATGCACTTGTTAGTCTTGTGGACTAACAGTGGCCGCCATGTGCACGTGATTGCGAAGTCCACGAAGACCGTAGGGTGTCTCATTTGTCATTTAAGATTTCAGAATTATATCAGTGAGGTTTTACAAGTGCTGGATAGCTTTCTCCAGGTATTGTAGACCTTCCTAAGTAAAACGTAAGTAAAAATTACTCAGTGCACCTCTAAGGTCCGTGTAGTGTGTCTATAAATCTCATTGGAAATCTACTTTATCCAGAGTTATTGTCGACCCTGACCACTGCTGAACATTGATATTTATTCTGTCATATCCCTTAAGCTAGCTCAGCCAGATCATCATCAATAAGTGCTGTTACGGCTGACAGGACATTGAATAACAGCAGACAATTTGTCTTTGTATTCCTCAAAATCCGTCCCCTCTTCTGTTTGGTGCCGACAGCTTAATGGACTAATTTGTAACTGTGAGAAAGGATCGAGTTATTGGATGTGTTATAATTTGACAGAGACAGGACGTGATGCCTTTACCACAGATGCCTCTGTGCACTTCTCCTATTGTAGCTATCCTTTTGTTTTTTGTTTTTCCTGCTGAGGATAGAGAAGAGGGAATGGTGGATGAGTTTTGAAAGATTTTTGATGTTCAAAGCCCACCAGGCCTGAAATTCCCCCATCAATTCCTCCCTCCATTTTCTCCATCCATTTTACCTTCATGCAAAGCCCAAAGGGGACTTTTCGTTCCCAGAGCAGAGAGTGTCTGAAGCACAGGACACATGAAGGCTTCTGGGACTGTAAAATGAATGGAGAAGGGGTAATAGAAGAGAGTTTTGAGGGCTATAACATGAGTTATTTATCACGTTTGTGTGTTAGTGAGTGAGAAAAGAAAATGAGTGAATGAAACCGAGATGAAACTCAGAGTGCACTCAGAACTAATGCAGTACTTGATGAGTCGTTGGATCCATGCACTTTTAGGAAGTGCAGGCAAAGAGCAGGAAGAGCATTAGTACAACACAACAGGAAAGATGAATGCACAGTAATTTTCTACCACGGGACACAGAGTGAAATGTGCCACAGAAAGGACTCCCATGATGAAATTGTATATAATGAGGGAAAATGAATACATTCATGTGACCATTTGTGCAAGCTTAGAATAAAATAAGTGTCGGAGCCGATAGCCTCGTGGGCAGAGCTGTGACATTTAGCGTGGTTGCACTTTGGGTAACCAAGGTCCGAATCCCGGCTCGGCAACCTTTCTTGACGGGTAGCTTTCCAGCACCCACATAACTACAATAAACTTCATAACCTGTAAGTTGAAGAAGACGTAATGTGATGCACTTACTACCTCAGATGTGGCCGTTCTAATGACAAACAAAACACACATGTCTGATATTCTCAGAAATTTGCTGGTCAAAATCCTTGTAACTCCATTTGAGCTTGATTTTGGTAAAATGTGAATAATATTATGACACATGCGAGTTTCTGACCATATATAAAAAAACTTTGACAACACAGTGTTTAATAATTTTTTTTTTAAAAGACAGTTGTTGTCTTTTTTTTTTTTCCATTTCCTGAAAAGTGCATTTTTGGAGATGCGAGGTTTCCGACCAACAGCGGCGATATATAATATTTCCTCTATTATTTGCGTAAAAATAGTTTTCACATGTTTTACCAAAACTCTGTACACATTGTATTGTCTTTTTCATTTAGTATTCACATTATGCCATATTACAATATAAGTTTGATACAGGCTTTATTGCCAATAGAATATGGCTGCTGTTTTGTTTGTTTTGTGGTTACGGTGATATATCACTGGAGCACTTTTTATGATGTAATGTTAAGGGTAGAAAAGGACACGTAAGACATTACAGCTGCACAGTCCATGTTATTGCATTTAAAATCACTGTTCAGTATGTTCTCACTGGTCCATCAGGTTTAAATGTCTTTTAAATCTTTTTCCAGTTCAGGGACCCATAACATTACGATGAGCAACTGCAATTCAGACAGATTGTTTCATAAGGTCACTTCCTCTCCACTGCACACACATCCACAGTAAGCCTCCATTGTCTGATTGTGCAGTCGTGTATGTGTGTTATTGTTTTTTATTTTTCTCCACTATGCTGGTTATTACCCCGGCTGTAAATATTAGATGTTTCTGGAACAGTGTCTCTCCTTGTTAAACCCCCCCCCCCCCCAATCATGCCTCAGGGTTAATAGTAAGTACATAGAGCGCTTTAGTGTAAAATGCTTTGATGGAGTCTGATAGGCAAGAAGACCCTGTGCTGGTGACCCTTGTGATATCTGTAAAGGCTGGTATATATAAAGGTTGTGCCTCATGGTCAGGTCGATCAAACCAACAGTCTGTCATGCACATGTCATATTTTCCAAATGACTGGCTCTGGTGTATTTTAGATGCATAAAGTAAATGTATTATTCTGAATTCACTTGGTGGCCTTTTATGAAACGAGAAGCTGGATATTAAGATATTGGGCTGATGCTACTATTTTTCACCTGCAAGCACTTGATTTCATTCCATTTCATTTTATAAATTCCTGTGGACATGCATCTACTTCTCTTGTGTGCTGGTTTCTGAAAACATAGCACCAAAACAATTTATGTCAGTATTACTATATGAAGGTTAACTAACAAAATAATTTTTCAGTTGTTATAAAAATACCCAGGTGCATCAGTCCGTGAATTGAAGAATATGTTCTGAACCTTCAAATTCTCAGACTTTTTAGAAGAACTGAAACACCTTGGTAATCATTTGTTTTGAATTTACAAATTGAATGCTCTCTTTAGAGGGTGTAAAAACCTTTTAGCCTTTTATCTTTGGCATAATGTTCTGTCGCAATAGCGTTTTAACTTTGAAATAAAGTAGGCTGAAATTACAGTCCCTGACAAGTGTTTAACAGTTCTACAACATTTTGGGTGTGTAATTGGCCAATTTTGCAAGGTTCTCGCTACAACCCAATTATAAAAATCATTATGTGGCTATATATTATAGGATTTCAGGAAAAAAACACCAACCGGTGTGCTGTTGCTCAGTATAAAGCAGGACTTACAGTATTGTCTTAACAGTACTTGAGTATTAGATGTTTAGGTATTTGAGTGAAACAGACTTCATAATGAATTTGCTATAATGGGACAGCAAGTGCTAACATAATGCCCTTTATTGTCTGCCATACCAAATGCACTGCCGTTTACCCAGGGCGCCATCTCAGATTCTTTGAGATATGTTCAGTCTGGCTGTGGGCCACTGGTATTGATGCATATCTCGAGCTACAGACAATCTCCCTGTTGTGCGGCAGTCCCAGCTTTCTCTGGGTCAGTGTAGAGGACATATAAGCCTCTGGGCCCTCAGGGTATTATGGTCGCATGAGAAGCCCTGGACTATGTGCATGAAGTAAATGTCTTATTCTGAATTCACTCAGTGGCCTTTTATGAAATGAGAAGTTGGATATTTGGCTGATGCTACTATTTTCCACCAGCAAGCACTTGATTTCATTTCATTTAATAAATTCCTGTACATATATCTACTTCCCATCAATATGATTACGCCCGCTGCTGTTCCCTGTACTGGTATCTGAAAACGTAGCACCAAAACAATTCCCAAAACCTTTTTGCTTTCATGGTCATTTTATAAATTATATGTATGTAATTATTGTAAAACCTCTTATAATGGACATTTCCATTGCACCAGCCATATAACACTAATGCTTATTCAGTGGACAAAGTCATGGCTGTACCATAGTATCATTACAACTAGCTTTTTTTTGCATAGTCCAGGGCATATATATATATATATATATATATATATATATATATATATATATATATATATATATATATATATATATATTACATACATATATATATATAATATATATTACATACATATACACATACATACATACATACATACATACATACATAGATAATCACATGATCTTTCAGAAATCATTCTAATATGATGATTTGCTGCTCAATAAATATTTCTTATTATAAATACGAAAAAAAAAAAACCAACATTTATTGACACCTTGAACATTTCATTCATATAAACTATAGAACCTAAACTATAGAATAAAACTATAGTACCATAGAATAAAAATTTGGAACCAAAAATTATTCAGACACTTTGACCTGACCATGTTTTGCTTAAGTGAAAATTCAGCCTTGCCATCACAGAAACAAATTTTAAAATAAATTAAAATAGAAATGAGTAATTTAAAATTGTAAAAGTAATTGTACTGTATTTGTTATCAAATAAATGCAGCCTTTATATCAATGCTAAGGATTTTTTTTTTTCCTATTGGCCTGGCCATGCCAGTGGTTGAAACTTTTATTTGCCCTAACAAATTTTTCACTGGCCCCACCACAAAAAAGTAATTAATAATTAAATAAAATAAAATAGGCCTAGTTATTGTTTTTGTTGTGACCCATGTTTCTGGGTGCACACTCTGGGTGTTTGCACACACAAAACTTATCAAACAGCGTGCGAGTACAGAATTGAGTTTTCTTTCACGTTGTCGATGGATGGATGGATGCCCAATCGGGCAAGTGACATTTCTGTCTACTGTCCCGAGTGTCGTTCACGCTGGCCCCGGGCCATTGGACAGTCCTTATTATTGAGCCCTAAATATACCAGTAATACGTCATCTCGGAGGAGTAGACCACATTTTTGTTTCAACATAATCATCCTTTGGGGTATGTAAGGGTTAGGATTTGGTGTTTGACCTCAGGTTATATTCTAACCTGTGAATTTTAGAAGTAGCATAAAAGGCTGACCACAAATAAATTGCTGTATATGTTTGTGAGTGTGTAAGAGAGAGAGAGAGAGATACGTGCACAATGGAGGAGCATTATGGGTAAAGATAGAGTGTAGGCTGTAGAGATGGGGGGGGGGGGGAAGCGGCGTAACCAGCTCTAGATTGCTAGTGACAGGCTGATACTTCAACACTTACGGCTGCAGCTTTGATTTAATCACAGACCTGTCATTTGTTATTTGTCTGCCTCCCTCCACCGGTGCTGAGCCTGATCAACGGTCCTTTCCCTCGAGTTTTGTCCCTCCTCCCCCTCTGTTACGTCTAAATCCTCCATACAAATTAGCACCTCCCTCTGTGTGCTGCTGAGGGGGTTGATCAGAGATGGACAGAGAGGAAGAAAACAGTGAATTTGGCCAAGCAGAATCCGCCCGAGGCCCACTAAAGATCATTAATAGGGCCGTCAGAAGCCTTGCCAGTTGGTTAGCTTCTCATAAATAAGAAATGAATTCTTCCGCACCTTCATTAATAATGACTGCTGTAGCTATTTTGTTGCAGTGTAACCTTAAAGGAAAAAGAGGGGGTGGACGCTGGGAGGCCCCTTATTCTCACTAGTAATATGATAAGACAGGCCTCCAAATTAGCAATGAGCGTGTGATACCAAACCAGAGTCAATTACTCCCTGAGCCGAGTGGAGAGTGTGTGTCTCACACGCTTGGGAAGGTGGCTGGGGATGCTCAATGAATCGAGCATTTTAAAATCCTGCGTTTTATAGCCGGCAGGACTGTTACAGATAATCAGGATTTCACTGTCTTATTATTATTGCATTCCTCTAAGAGTGAAAGAAAAGGAGATGGTGTGAACGACCTCATCATTTCCCAAAGTCCCCAAACGAGAGGTTAGGGGGTTGTCAGGGTCAGCGGGTGGGTGAGATTATTTTGGTTTAATTAGGTGAAAGGGATGATTATTTTATTAAGGCTGTGCTAAGCTGTCACAAAGGTAGCAGTGAATGAGCTTCATTAACCCAAAGCTAAAAATCATTATTCTGAACCAGGCTCAAACCCCAAGACCTAAGAGACTAATCAAAAATGATCTGATCTCGTTTTGTCCTGGCCCTTCTTTAAGGGCCCATTTAACCATGTTTCACTTTGATCTAAACAGCCTTCGCTTCTGCTTAAACCCTGAAGGTACAGACAGTTCACAATCCAAAAACTTTGTTCTGACTTTTTTTATTCATCTTTGTGTTTCACAGTATAACACTCTATCTATCGATCTATCGATCATCTGTCTGTCTGTCTCTCTGTCATATGTGTATAAATATAACACACTGCTAAACACAGTAAAGACATTTATAATGTTATAAAATATTTATATCTACCTTTTTACCCCTAAAAGGTTCATAGTAGTACTCTAAGGTACTAATATGCACCTTTTAGGTGCATATTATGATGTGTTTTGATCGATCAATCTTAATACAGGTGTAAACTGGGTCTAAAACGTTTTGAGATTGTCCACTTTCAGCCACTTCCAGAGATCAAAAACGCACTCGAATGAGTAAACGCTCATGTGGTCGAATGTGTTCGAACAACCACAAAAGACCGACTACTCTCCGCCTACTGACCTAATGTGTAAACATTATGGAAAGCGTGCTACCAGACGAGATTTAAACTTTGTTGGCTGACAACCTTAAGTTTGGTTTGAAGACAAAAAACATACCAAGCACAATGTTCTCTCACTATTCTTGATTTCTAACTCACACTAACCGCGGTCAGTGGTCTTGCGGCTGTCAGAACAAAAGCTTCTGCTCTCTGTATTGTTTTGTCTCTGGTCTTGTTCATATGTAAATTGCACAAGCTTATTTTGTCCATTAGATCAAAAGATATGGGAAAAAAAACATATATTTACTTAACCATAGACCCTCCCCTTGAAGATATCAGGACAGAAGTGGTTTAAAGTGGACAAAAGAGCAGGATTAAAATGCCAAATCATAAACAGGGCCTTAGGGGTAAAAAGGTACAGAGATGTCCTTTTAAGAGTACTGTCCCAAGTGACAAGCTGTTGTACCTATAAAGGTACAATTTTTACACATTTTTTTCTGACAGTGTACCATGGTGTAAAAGTAACATGATTAACTTTTTTATAGAAGAAACTGTTTGAGGTTAGAAGTCTTTAAACTGTGCTGATTGGTCAGGTTAATCACGGTTTAGATATGAAGCTTTAAAGGATGTCTTGTTGAGTATACAAACGTTGTATCCTAGAGTCCAAGTTCATGTGTTGATAGTGGAAGTTAAACAAATATTGGTGGAGCTCTGCTGTTGATGGTTTAAAGAGATTAACTTTTAATGAAAAAGACGATATCCTTTATCCTTTATCTTCTACCTTTTCTCCTTCTTCAGTTCCTTCATGAGACCATATAATCCTGTATCCTCTGCAGAGACAGGAAGCACAGTCAAATAATCATTTTGCCACGCCTTGGCCTTGACCACAGATCTAAAACACTCCAGCACTCCTTCAGAATCCCCACCCTCTCCATGTTCTCCATTATTCCTTCTACAAGGTGTGTTTCCACTTCCAAGAAGCAGCCATTGTGTTGATGACTTATGGAGTCTCCCAGAGGAAGTCAAATCTCTGCTGCATACTTGGAGCAGGTTGGCTTTGCATTGCTGCCAGAAGAGCTTTATGATATGTAATCTCTGGATAGGGCCGAGGCAGGGAGATTCATGTGTATTACTCAAGTGCATTTCTCCGGCTCCTAACCTCTAATCGACTGCTCTCAGCAGCTGGTTCTCCTTAAGGTCCTGGAGATGATTGCTATTGTTACAAGCAGACCTTGTGTTTCACCTCTGCACTCTGAAATATTGCAGTCTTAGTCAGACACACAGGTATACAGTTATATAATGTTCATGAATTACTCTAAGAGAATCCAGTCTAATGTGGAAGATAAAACAGAATTTACATTTCTACATTTGGTGGAAACTTTTATCCAAAGCAACTTGCGGTGCATTCGGATTATGCTTTCTATCAGTCCATGTGTTCCCTGTGAATAGAGCGGTGTAACTATGATGCATTTTTGTAGGCCAAAGCCCTGAAGAAAGTTAGCATTTTAGCACTTTCGGTTCCATCGTGCCGAAATCAATGGGTTTTTTGAAGGGTTTTTGATTTAAATGGCTTCAGTAAGGTCCGTGTTTAACACAGTCTCAAGATACTTTTACATTTTATTCTAAAAAATAAAATAAATCGGTATTAACCTACTCATGATTTTTTAAACCGTTAAATGTCTTGAAAAAGACGGTTGCTAACAAGTGGCTAAATCAAACTGCAGAGGCTGTTGGGGAGAATAAACGCCATCACGCCGAACAGCTCAGTCTGCACAGTCAAGTGATGCTTATTATTGCACTTAGCTTTTTGCTTCAAGTGACTGCATTTAGGCTTCAAAAGTCTTTTACAAGTTATGTTCATCTGTGAAAATTATCTTGATTGACAAATCGTGTATCATAAACTTTTGTTGATCACGGAGCTTATTTTTTGCGATAATCCAAAAGCCTATGGGAAAATCCTCTTGGGGTTTTGTCGAGGGAACCAGCGAGATGCTAACTGCCGATTGGCCTACAAAGTGATGTCATAGTTCCACCACTCTATTGAACCACTGGTGTTAGCATTTCTATACCAGTTAAGTGACAGGAACTCATCCAATTGGATGTATTTCAATGGACCTGATGGACTTCATTTTGTCTGAGATTTGATTGGACCATTAAACAATGAATCATGTTAGGCTCTGACAGTAATAGTTAATATTTAAATGTATATATTTATAATTCTTAATATAAAAGTTAAATTAAAACTTTTAAGATAAATTATCTGTGAAATGGAAAAATGTAAATGTTTTTGTTTTTTGTTTTTTAAGAAAATAGGGTCAATTTTGATTTCATATCGTCTTTAAGTGTACATTTATGGGATCTGCAACATGAAATATGAGAAATACTGAACACGCTTATACTTATTACATCCTTGGTTGTGGGTCTTTGTGTGTTTTTCAGAATATTATATTGTTTCCAAGCTCTGGCTCTTAAACCTGGAAATGTTATGAGTTGAAAAAGCATTGCGTAAACACGATAACATCCTAGCAATGGTTGTGTACAAAAATATTGCCCGGCAGGCTAGGAACTTGATTAATTAGTTCAATCTTTTTTTTTAAGCCCCAGCTGCTTTCTAATTGGTAATCCACTGTAGTAGTCATTATCTAAAACCTCTTTACTGTGCCACAATTTAAGCTCTAACTGTTGGTAAACCAAGAACAATTAGCTCTCAATAAGCTTGCATACAAAATCACAAACCTTTTGTTTCCTGGGGAATTGCTTATTAATATTCATGAGGTCCATCAACAGACCTGGTGAAAAACATGCCATTGTGCATCAACTAAGCTCTTAACTAGATTTAGTATTCCTGTTATATTCAGAGCTACTTAATCCAGTAGCATCGTCCCCCCACCCCCCATTTTTTTCCCGCCTCCAATCTCCAATTATGAATGATCACCCCCTTGCTTGCTGTCATCTGCTTGTTAAGACCAATATTGAAATCCTCATGTGGATTTATGCAGTGAGATCTGCAATGGAAATCAGGCACATCTGTTTGGAGATGCCGGTCTGGAAAAGAGCGATTGCTTCTCCCAGAGGATCAGCGGCGGCATCACTCCTCAAAAACACCAGCTCGTCGGTGACAAGTAAACCCAAATCATCACTGATGTTATTTATTTTCAAATGTTCCCCGCTTGACAGGCGACATCTTGTTCCGCGCCCGTCCCACGGGGCCTTGCGTCTGTGTCTGACGTGTCTGGCTGACACCAAAGCAGCGGGAAGTCGCCAGAGACATGTTTGGGAATTTGTCACAATCCCAAACACACATGCGCAGCGAGGTTGTTTACACACCTACGGATCTGTCGAGATGACTGTTGCAGTTGTCAACGTTTGTGGCAGCGTGGTTGAGGAGTCCCGTCGAAACGAGACCGTGATTGGATTGAAAAGATGTAAAGGTATAAATCTCGACAGTGAAATAACGAGGAGCGGGTGCTTGTGAGGTGCAAATGTAGGCCACCTTTCGTGTTTATTCAGGTGAGTTTTTTTAGGTACCTTAAATTGGTCAGCTTTCGTTAAGTAGGCCCAATGATCCAACCTCTTATGATTTTTACTTCTAGCTTTTTGTCGAGGAATCTTCCAGGTTGGCTCACAAAAACACATAAAATACATAAAAACAACAGCAAATGAAGACGAGAACAGCAACATAGATAAAGTTCAACTGAAGATAAGTAATAAAAAATAAAATGCGTCAAATGTGCCTGAAGGGGTCATGGTCGGTGGATAAACATGAAAAATTATATTATAGCCAATCAGGGAATTCAATTTATATACCGGATTGACCATTCCAGTCAAAAGTCTGGACACAACACTGTGCCAAAACAAACTATAATGCAGGGCGACAAAGTCACTGTTGCCACATTTTGATCTATTGCAGTACACACTGACTTCCCTGACTTTCACATCTTCAACAACTGGGTCGCTGCTAGAGAAAGTGTGTGTGCGTGCGTGTGTCTAAGAACCAGGATGAGCGAGTGAGCGTAGCGGCAGGTAAACGAGGCGTGAGCACAGGGTCCTGCTCCCTGAACGCAGTGCTCGTCAGACAGTCCATTTGTCAAAGCGCCCCAGTGGAGCTTTCCAAAAGGCCGTGTCACTTCCAACCCCTGCAGGGAAACCCCACGTCTACATCCAGGGCCAAATCAAAGTATCTAGATTCTAAGTAGCATAAAGACTAACATGGATCTCATGGAGGATAGAATTATGCTTAGTGTCGGTTTGTACTTGCTGGCATGATATAACATAGTTTTAGTTTATAGCAAAAACTAGATCAAGTTTATTGCTGCATCTGTAAAACTGTCATTTGTTTAGTCTTTAAGGCCTAAAATAGGGGGGAAAATTCTAAATATAACTTGACGGGTTTGTTAGCTTGGAAAGAACTAATTTGATGCATCACACTCCTCACTGTGTGTTTGGCAATTCCTAGTAGCTGTGTAGAGCCAAAGTGAGTATTCCTCTCCTCTTCCTCTGAGCTGTCCAGCCAGCGCTCTCAGCAGAGACTCATTTATAAAGGCACTCCACTGGCTGGCCCAGTCACGCACTGGTGCTTTGGACATCATTTCACTCCACTAATGGTCTTACTGGGAGAGGTTCTGCATCCTGGCCATCCATCAGTGTGTCAGGATAGGGTATGTCGAGATACTTGAGTGTTTTAATTTCTGTGTTCCTGTTTTAAGAGAAAGAGAGTTATTCGATTTTTCTGGGTAATTAATGTTTTTTCCATCAATCCATCTGCCTACCTACCTACCCACCCATCCATCCATCCATCCATCCTTCCATCAATCATCAACTGTATTGTTAGGAGTACGCATAGAAGATTCCCACTTATAAGTTGTAGTGTGTAATTTCTGTGCACCAAACTGAATTGCTAACACATTTGTTGTTTACAAACAGATGGCCCCATCCCAAACTCATGTCATTGGTTGAGCCTACTGTATGTTACTATCTGACTGCTCAAACAAACAGAGCAATGTTTAAAGTGCCATGTTTAGACTTTTGGGGGAAATTCACTTACAACTGACTGACATTTAGTTGTCCCTACACATTAAACTGACACACTACAGCTTTAGGAGACAATACCGTCAGGGTCTTGGGCTGCTTGATTCACTCCAAAACTGCTGTTTCGTTTAGACTCAACCTTCTCCTGTCCTCTCCACTATTGATTTACCTCCGTAAACTTGGACAGTCTCTTTCTCTTCCTCGGCCTTTCTCTCATGATGATGCACTTCTCGTCCTTGGGAATTGTGTGTGTGTTTGGGCAGAGTTATGGTATAAATCAGATGAAAGGTAGAGACTCGGCCTGCAGGGTTGTGACTTCCTCTGGAGAGTACTGCAGCTCCAACTGAATAAATGGGAAGTGAAATGGCATATGGAGCCATAAAGTGCTCAGACTGAGGACTAGGCCACTGTGCTCTCCAAG
This sequence comes from Chanodichthys erythropterus, assembly GCF_024489055.1. NCBI lineage: Eukaryota > Metazoa > Chordata > Actinopteri > Cypriniformes > Xenocyprididae > Chanodichthys > Chanodichthys erythropterus. The sequence goes on from NC_090233.1 coordinate 24,433,434, forward strand.
CGAATGAGATTAGATTTACACATGCAGCCTTTGGATTTAGCAAGCTTACACTTTGCACAGGCTTTGTGGCTCTGTATGTTATTGAGAGTTTCATGGTTTTAGAGATACTCTGTCTTTGTGTGTGTGTGTGTGTATATATATATATATATATATATATATATATATATATATATATATATATATATATATATATATATATATATATATATATATATATATATATATATATATATAATATATATAATATATATAATATATATATATATATATATATATATATATATATAGAGAGAGAGAGAGAGAGAGAGAGAGTTCTAAAAATCGTTCTAAATATAAAAGAAAAGCAGAATCCACACAGCGCATATAGCGCTTTTTACAATGCAGATTGTATCAGAGCAGCTTTACATTGATAACTGGTACATAATTTGGCTGCACAGCAGCTCTTAAATAGTGTCAATGCAGGCAGATCAAAGCACTGTTGAATAATTGTCAAGAATACTATTGAATACCAAATGTCAAGTGTCCCCAACTAAGCAAGCCAAAGGCAACAGCGGCAAGGAACCCAAACTCCATCAGGTGACATCAGGTGGCAAACAAGTGGCAAATAGGTGTTAAAATGGAGGAAAAAAAAAAAACCTTGGGAGAAACCAGGCTTAGTCGGGGGGCCAGTTCTCCTCTGGCGAACAGTGCTTTGTTACAATCAGGTTGCTATCATAAGTCTGATAGAATCGCAACAATCAAAGTATTTATTTCAGTTCCATCCGGTTGAGGATCGTATTCATCATGCTGGTATGGACGGTCTGTTGAAACAGCTAACAATAACAGCTAACAATATCGTTGGAATCCCTTTCAGAACTACTTGTTCCAGTTGATGAATGATATAAAACATTGAGAGCCAATCAGAATCCATCCGGCTTTAAAGAGCTCGAGCATTTAAAGCGGCGGACAACGATCCTCCTTAGAATAAACAGAGCATTATTGTTTGTTGGTGTGGACGCTAATATAGATATCGTTATGGTTATCTTTATAGTTGTCATTCTTGGTGTGAACGGGCCTTTGGCCCTAAACTACCATAATGTATTATAAAAGATTTATTATACAATACGAGACACTATTTCAGTAGTGTATTTGAAATAGAAAGAGACTATGTATAATAAATCTAATGTTCTAATGTTGTTTGTACCAGGCATCATTGGTACTTGTGTCTCGTAAGTAGTCATATGGTCTACTTTTATGATGTTTATTTGTCATTTTTAAAGGCTAAGGCTATGATGAACTGCTTTTGCTTTTGTTCTTCCTTTTGTACGTCGCTTTGGATAAAAGTGTCAGCTAAATGCATAAATTTAATGTGATGTATCATCTAAATTTTAGCCTGCTCACACATCTGTTTTGAGGGAGCAAGAGGAAAGATGAGAAATCAGACCACCAGGGAACCCAGACTTGAAGCTGTTCAAAAAGCAATTACATGACTGCTTTCTACTTCCTGTTTAGTGGGATGTTACAGGCTTCCAGACAGAGAAAGAGGGAGTGGATGGGGTAATAAGTGCGAAATGGACACCATAACATTTTTCAGACATACCCTAAAGGTGAAGAGGGCCTCTCTTATTAGGTAGAGCACAAAATTTATGCCTTTATTCCTACTGTGGCTTAAAAATAGCCTTAGTCATTTCCATATGTGACCCCAGGGGGGAAAGGGTTGACAGGGCCTTTCCAGGCCTATTAGCCTCCCTGCCCAGTTTAAGAGGCCATAGTCAAGGGCTGCCGGGACGGGGTCTGCACCCTCTTGAGCTCAATTGGTTAGAATCACAGATGGGGAGCTCCTCCGAGCCTCGCTCGATATGGAAAGCTATAGAGCAGAGGGTGTGCTGTTTCCGTGTTCCTCAAGGAGGAAATAACTTAGCCTCCAATTAAAGGTTTAAGATGTTAAATAAAACACTAATGCTTTTTTAAAACAGCAGGGTTAATGCTTGTTTGTCTTTATGCTCAGGCTGCAAAGGAATAGATATTTCCTAGGTTTTGGTAGCTTGTGGTAGTGGTACATTTTTCTGCTGCTTTGGCCATTTTCTCTGCATTATGATAACTTCAAGATTTATTACTGTGTAAACACTAAGAGAAAACCTAAGATAGGTTTCCTCTGGAGTTTCACAGATGTTGCAAAGCTTTGTTTACTTGGCTATTAGTTTGAGTAAATCTTATGTTTCTGCACACCAAAGGCCACAATATCTACACTTTTTTTACACTAACACTATGGAAGAAATCACCCACTCACATTTGGTTGGACCTTCTGCAAGTCATTTTGCTCAAAATAAGAATTTTCATTGTATAGAGAAAAAAAAAGTCTGTCAAGATCTGTTGCATGTTTGCTTGGTTTATTAAAAGATTTGTATGTGAACGTCAAAATAAAAACTCTTCCACTAGACTATCCTGTCTAACTCACATTTATATATAAGGAATTAATTTGGTAGTTTAAAAGTTTTTGATTTTCCACTTTGGTCATGTCTTAGAAAAAAAAAAGGTGCATGATACCCCCTGTGGGCCTGACCATGCAGATGGTTGTCCCATGACCATCAAGGAACATCATGACATTTCCAAGGTGAATATTAGGTATCTAAGGAACTGTGAAAACAGTCTGATATTTCCTGAAGGCCATTGGGGTTTTTTTCTTCTCTTTTTTCAGTCAAAAACTGTACGGGAAACATGATCAAATGTGTCTGCTTTCTTCTTCACCTTCAATGCAAATGTTCATGAATGCATAAAGCATCATACATGAGAGGGAAAAAGCTCTTTTATCACTGCTGTGGTTTCGCATATGACCAATAAAGTTTCCAATCCCCTCAAGCAAAGTCAGATGTCAACTGCTGTTTTTTCTTCCTTTTTCGAATCCGTATCAGACAGGCTTAATGCCTCCCAGCATGGCTGCACTTAGGTTTTGGATTTTAGTGTGTTATTAAGTTTAAAGAACCTGTAAAGTGTATTTGCTGGACAGCTAGGCATATGGGACTCTCCCAAGGCTGCTGACAGTGAGTGAATGGGGTCATACAGAGTGGTAAGAAAAAAAAGAAAAAAAAAACAATTACATTTTGTTTAATGTCTCATACCATGGATAAATTAGATATTTTTAGTTAGAATGAGTGTAATGGGGTGCAGTTGTGATATTTCATGTACATACATACAAAGGTTATGTAAAATCTATCTGTCTTGTCTGTCTATCTATCTTTCTAGCATTCTATCTGTAATCTGTTTGTCTGACTGAATTGCAATTCATTTTAATTCTGCTTCCTCTTATTCAAATTTTAATTGCAATTCTGCATCCTGTTTGCTACCTCATTTTAAATTCAGGTATTGAATTGGAATATCATTCTCAATTGAATACTGAAAGCCGCACAACCCTAGTACATACAGAAATTGGCCATAGGTTTTGTGTTTGCATCTATATATGTATGTATTTGTGGGCAGATGTCTTTTAGTATGTATGTTTTTCTCTTTGCTTTTATATTCAGTGCGTGTGTGTGTATATGTAGTCTCTGCACATATTAATAAAACACTAGTGGCAGGCATACTTGTCTGTGCATTCGGAGCTCTGGGTAATACATTATGGAACAAAGAAACAAAGGACCAATATGAACTCAGTGTAGACTGTTTCAACCCTTGTCTCTAGGGCTCTGTAGCACTAATTAGAGAAAAGGCCCTCTTGCCCTCTGTCCTCTTTATATTCCCGTCTCCTTGCTCATCCCCCCATCCCTATGGATTTGAGGAGGAGGTTGGCAAGGGCACCCCCCCTTCAGATGAGTGTCTGGGGTCTTTAAGGGTTGGTCCCACAAGAAAAAGAGGGGTAAAAGTCATGTCAGGCTTGTATCCAGATGGAGGAGGAAGGAAAACATGGCCATGGGAGTGACTGAGGGAGTCTTTTCTGGCAATGCTAAAAAAAGAGGCTAATCCATATTAGCTGCACAAAAGCATAGCAGATTAATGAGTGTGTTCATTAAAATGCATTAAAACCTTTTGATGTGACCTAACAGACCAGAGAATGAAAAGTTCAGGAGGAAAGAGAATTCCACGCTTTGGACAGTCTTCTGTGTTCAAGATTATCACTAGTAATTTTCTCTTCAATTTTTATCAGGTGTGTCTATGTTGTCCGTTTCATTTTTTTTTTAAATTGTTGCTCTGTGTCAGCTGAATGTATAGCTATGGAGAAAGAATGAGAGATTTGTAGGGGCTAACAGGGCTATGCTAACCAGCGTCAGATGGTTTTGCCATTGCAACATGTCTCACTGTTGTTGTAGCATACACAATTTAGGCCATGTGTTCACCAAAGTGTTTTTTTTTTTTGTTTTTTTGTTTTTTTCAGTGGCTAGCGTACTTTTCCAATTGTTTTCAATGGAAGCACCAAGTTTTTTAAACACCAGGAGTGTAACGAGGCACTGAACGTCCTTTTCAAGTTCAAATGCTAAGCACTCAGCATTTTTTACTGGTCGCCTCGACTTGAAGAATGTTCAACTTTGAGAAAAACGCTGCGCTCACCACTGTCATTTTTCAGCCAGCCGTCCAATCAGAGTACAGGAGAGGCGGGACAAATACAACACTCTCCAACTGTCACAACATTCTTGCTGTACAACGACATCAACAAGCAGAGAACGGAACAAAATAGATGAGAAATTAATATTACTGGTCTCCGAACATACATAGCAAGTACTCTATACTGTCGACCATTGTAGTCTGAAACAAATTATCTGCGAAATTAGTTACAAGTAACAGTGCCGCGGATATTCCATATAATAGCAACAAAGCGTCTCAACTGAAAAGCACTCTCAACAGTGCAGTTTTAAAGGAATATTCCAGATTCAATAAAATTTAGGCTCAGTCAGCACCAGTTGTGATAATGTTACGATGGAAATGAATGGGAATGAGGATGTTTAGTCATGTTTTTTAGTCATTTTAGGATTTTTGTTTTTACCGTCGCCATGGTAACAATGTTGTGAAATTGGGCAGAAAATGTTAACAAGTGATTACTAACTCATAAAAAAACCTATACAATACAAACAAATACAATTCACTAGAGGTTCCAGCAGAAATGACCAGCAGTGGCAGCAAAACACCAACAACTTAGATTCCCTTTCACAGCAATTATGATTACAGGGGCAGATTATCAATTAATAAAGTCTTAATTTTGTTGGGTTGCTTGCAAAATAAAATGTTATGACCTCAAAAACATTTACCATAGTGCATGATTTGTAAACTAATACATTTTGACATTTGCATCACATAACAAGCTCCATATGTATGGCTTTTCCTACGTAGTAAACTTGCTTTGGTGTGCACCTGTTACAGCACTGCACTTACTAGTGTTTTATTAAAAAGTGCAAAAAGCAACAGCATATCATTTACCAGAAATGTCATCACAGGTACGTTTTAACAATGAGCCTATATGTTGAGAAATCCCAGTACAGACAAATAATGTTTTGCAATAAAATTGGACTGCAACACAACTTCCTGGCCCTGTCTGCTGTGTTGTGAGTGGAAACAGGAAAATTGACAGTTCTCTGCCCATTTGATATCCTCTTTTATTCCTTCTAGGATAGCTTTGATTCTCGTTAAGCCAACATCTTGATTCTTGTTAAGCCTACATTAACCGTTCATCAGCTTCAGTGCCCCAGTCAAAGACTTTCCCTTGTCTAATGGGCCTTGAGAAAAAAATAGACATGCATTTTGAGATGCTAAGTCTTTGAAAGCATCAAGGTAAAGTGCTAATAGATAAAAACGCAGATCCTTCTGACAGTGGCAAGCAGGTATTCTTTGGCAGCAGAGTATAAGATCGCTTAGCCTGCATGACTAGCATCTGCTAATGGGAATTTCTTAGGCATGCAATATTGACTGGGCTTTCTGATTTGACATAAATAGTATTGCGATATTTTGGGGTTTGACTATCACTTAACTAATGCATCAAGCTTTATCTTTGCAGTAAGAATTTTGCTGATCAGGCATCATCTGTGAAATATATATCAGGCCAGTGGCATATACTTGACTCAGGAGTGGCTCAGCAAGTCCTCCACATAAGTGTCTTGAAAGCATTGTTACTGCAAGCCTCTTAACTGCCTCCATCAGTATTTGTCATGTCTATAACTGCCTCCCTTTTTTGATTTTTTTTTTTTTTTTTTTCTTTCTTTCTTTTCATGTACCACCATTTTGATGAGAGGCATCCGCCCCATGCTTCATTCCCGTAATGGCCTCGGTTGACTGTATATCATACGCTGGGTGATTTAATCTGCCACTTTGCAGTTAATGCACAGAAAGTGACTCAAATTTCATGGCTGCTGGAGTCAACCGCTGCTTTATTGTTATTAGCGTCATGCTATTGCCACCACCTCTGAATGCAATAAGCATAAAGAGGCTATTCTTCCAGACGAACGTCAAAGGGAATGCGAGGGACAAGCTGTGCATGGTTTGTATGAAAAATTGAAACTTGAATAGGGGATTCACATCCCTGGCATGACTGCTGCTCACCGCTGATTGAATTGGGGAAGTATAATGCAGCCCGCCTGCAAAGTTGAGTCCACTGCAAAGAAAGCTTGTTACACAAGTGTTTATTTTTCCTCAAGACTTTTTTTCTTTCTTTCTTTTTTTTTAGTCAAGAGAATTTACAGTTCACCTGAATTTGATTAGCTGACCCTGTGGTTTGTTTATGTTACGTTTCCGAGGTCGATTGGTGTTCCGAGTCTACAACTATGGTTCATAGAGCAGGGCCGTGTAAACAGCTGGCTTGTATTTGGTAATTCGATTTGAAATCTACTGTCGTAAATTTAATTTAATGATGGTAATGTGATATTCCTAACTCAGTTCATTTCATTTGCTTGCTGTTGATTTGTTATTCACTGGAGGATTTTTTCTTCCTCAGCTTCACTTTTCCTTTCCATCTTTCTTGTAAATCTTGATTTCCTGTTTTAACTTGTTAAAATTAAGTGTCTGTTTAATTTTAGTAAGGTTACATATTTGAAATACAACCTGAGTGGTCAACATGATTATTCCTTTTGAGCACTGTTATCCCTACAGTGAATTACAGGTTACAGTTAGAAACAGCTGTGTAATAGTGATTAAAATTAAAGCTGGGTTAATATTGATTTTTCAAAGAGCACAGTGTAGTCTGATTCATGTTCATTCAAAAAGACTTATACATTTTTTTGTTTAATTAGTCTGATGAATCGTTCACTGACTGAACTAAAATTAGTTACTCCCTAAGAAGTAACTAGTTGTGTTAATTACTTTTTATGAAAAAAAAATGCATTACATTACTTTTGCGTTACTTTTTTTCACCTGGGCTGGGCTTGCTTGTTTGTTTTTTAACAACAACAACAACAACAAAAAGTTATATTTTTGGCAAATGTTAAGGCCCCTTCACACCAAAAGTGAAATGAATAAGCCTCAGGCTGAAGGAAATGCATATTTACACCTGTACAGTAGAGGGCGCAGCGCAAACAAACCTTTCAGCTGTGCTGCCATTCTGGAGTAAAAAAGAACAGGATGCAGGAGAAGGAAGATTTTTTTTTTTTTAACTCTTATTTGTAGATCTCATCTAAAGTCATTTTTGAAAAAGTAACTTGTGTTACTTATTTGAAAAAGTAACTTAGATATTTTGTTGTAAATTGAAAAATGAATGTGTTACTTTACTAGTTACTTGAAAAAGTAATCTGATTACATAACTGAAGTTACTTGTAATGCATTCCCCCCAACACTGGTGGTTACTGGAACAATAAGTTATAATGACTTCTAAAGATTAAATATTTTAATATATTACAGGATGGATAGATGGAATATTATATATGTAATGTTATTATGTTATTTAAATATTAAAATATTCCTTCTCAGTAAGACATACATGGTGTGTGTGTATATATATAAGTGTGTGTGTGTGAATCATAAGCTACGAAGTTAAGGAATTAGGAAATGCCCAGCCCTAATTAATAAATTTAAGAAAAAAATAATTTCTACCACTGTCTATCTTTCGTTCTCCATCCGTGTAGATTTTTTTTTTTTTTTTTTTTCATATTTTATTTGCAGTAGAAAACAGTGGTGATGAAGTCATAGATTTTGATATCTAATTGAATAACAGTATTGACTGTTTGCTGAAAAGACTCAAATCGCCCATCAGAAATCAGTCCTGTGCTAATGCAGCCTCCGGTGTGACCACGCCGTTGTTTTCCTGCTCTTAAACCTTCCACACTTCTACACTTCTACCCCCCCCCCCCCATCCCTTAGTTTTCCTCAAGGGGCCTTATTATACACTTCTGGAGCACTATGAGGAGGCAGGGAAGCTCTCAGTGGGAAGCCTGAACGCCCAGTTTGCGGCTGGGGTAAGTCTGCAGGAGCATCTGCTGCCCGCGGCTGGGTTGGAGCTCTGACGCGTGGGTCTGGAGAACTATTCCGGAGCCGCTGTAGTTCAGATGAATGCCAGCGGATTAACATATCTAACACGGTGGAGAAAGGCAGGGCTGCTAGATGAGAAAACCCCTGAAATGCTTGTGTCCGCATTCAGTTCTACTAGCGTGAAATGCAGCAGCATATGGTAGGCGAGGGGACACACGTGCTGCAGCCAGATACATCACACTTGATTTTCCTGTCTTTCTGTCTTTTGTCTTACCCGTTTCTGTCTCTCGGTCTTTTAAACTGATTCGATCCTTCTATCTGTTTCTTTTTTTTTTTCTGTTGCACTCTGCCTCTTTTCCTCATTTGTGTCAAACGTGCATGCAAAGTGGCTTATGCAAATACTCATGTACACAAGCATGTAAAACCATATGGATCTCTCGTAGTACGATAAGAGATGGCACACTGCACGTACCCCACGCACACTCGCACAAAGAGAGAGGTATTTCTCAGTACCCCTCCCCCTTTTTTCTCTCTTCCTGGCCTGACACAGCCCTTGGATCTATTCCCAGAGCTGACCCCTTAGTGGGGACATTGATGTAGGCTTGCTAATGATGAGAAATGGAACCATAATGCCGGCTGTTAAACCTCGGGGGCGCACAACAAATGTGCTTCCGAGACCCGGCATTTGTCTCTGAATAGATTAGGTCCTAGCTGTGGTAACCTTATATTTAATCTCTCTACCTCTCTCTCTGCCTCCCTCTCTCCCTTCTCTGGGCCAGTAGCTGTTCCTCATGATAAATAATACTTTATCATCCTCTGCCGCAGGCTCAGCCAGACTGCTTTAACTGTTGCCGTTCCGGAAAGAACAATGTGATGCTTTTGTCTTTACGTGTGTCATAATTTATCTGCACCTGGGATGACGATGCTGGATCTTTAGCATTTCGTTCCACATTTACATACCACACAAGTCCCATGAGCATTTTACCTGGGCATCCAATTTGGATGTTCTCCATATGGAATGATAGCATTCCAGCCGGCATGAATAATGTGAAGAATTTAGAACACATGTTGTTCAATTGAGTCCGCCTCATCGTCTTGTTAGTGCGTTCAGTAGTAGGAAAATGAGAGCAAGTTATATTAAGTCTCTCTGAGGAGGGTTTTTTTTCCATCCAATCATTGTGAACACCTTTTTTTTCTGACATTGTTCTGAAAGCTCCCAGAAAGCGAGATCATATCCTTGTTATTCTCCTCAGAAAAAAAAAAAAAGAGTGGCAACGACACGGAAATCTGATAAATTGGCGCCACAACATATTAAATTATCAATGCACATGAAAAATTCATTCTAGAATGCCTTTCACACTTTCTGAGTCAGTGCGCAATTTACTTTTATCTTGTTAAGGCAGGGAAATTTTATTATGGAAAAATAATGCCACTGTTTTTTTTTCTCTCCCTAGACTCTCTATTTCGCTCCTAGTTTCTCTCTCTGATCCATTTTAAATGGTTGCAGTAATGGTGCAGAAAAATAGGATGAAAATGAGAAATCGCTCATGAGTAGTTATAAATATTCATGTGAACGATAACTATGTTAGGCTGCTTTTCTGAGTTCTTCTGTTGTGAAAGTCTGTCCCCACCACAGAAACGTCTCGTCTTGGTGGTTGTTGCTTGCTCTCAAAGTTCTTGCAAAGTTCTAAAAGACTGCGGTTCTGAAATGTTTACATTTCCAAATGCCGTACTTGTCGAGGACGCATTTATTACGAAACACGATCGGTGGAATGTGTGGTATAATCTTGCGCATTCTTCAGCCAACAGGCCGGGCGACTTCAAAAGGCATAATTTTGCAGCCATGTGGTCAAACACTAACCAATGATTAAAGAAAATTTGTGTAAGCGCTTTGATAAATCACTTCCTGTATTTGTAGAACAGATATCTGGAATGGCTTCTATCATGGAGTTTCAGATGCTGATTTGAGTGATTTATAGCCACAATTTTAAATAATGCTCATGCATTTATTATATATTTATTTATATGCACACAAGTTAAAGCGAACGTCCTTTCATAACAACACATTTCCAATAAGTCTTTGTAAACACACATATCCATTCCACTCATTTAACTCTTCTAAATGACATAAACAGAAACCATGTAAAGTAGATGCAAAAGTGTTTGGGAGAGTACAGAAATGGCCACGTCGACCTCTTCTGTCAGCGTAGAAAGATTTTTACCATTTACATGAGTAAAAATTAGGGAAAGTGGTAGGAGGTTAAAAAAGGACAGAGAATTTATATGCATTATTTACATAACCTAATGTTATTTCAAAATCATATGCTGTTTTTTTTGCTCTTCCTTGTCCATACAATGACAATCACCAGTAAAGCTCCATAAATGTAGTTCACATTGAGTATATCTAAATCTCCTGATGCCTTATTTGTGTATTCGCTGATATCCTCTCCCTCTAGTGAGCTGTTAATGTGCAACTGGATTTGAACTTGTGAACCAAATCAGTCTGATTCAAGAACAAATCGTTCTTTTGCGCTGGTTCTATCTAATGAACCAATTGATCAATTTCACAAGTCTGACTGATTCGAGTTCTAGTCACCTGCAGGCCAAGAACATCAGTAGATAATGACTTAAAATGTGGTCTGTTCTTTATACAGAGCTATTGTATGTCTTTCAGAGACTTGGAATGAATATTTGTGCTTTTTTGTTGTAACACGTGTGGTGGACACTATGAATTCATACACAAAAAAGCAATGACATTTCTCCTTTTCGTGTTCCACAGACAAAGGAAAGTCATATGGTTTGGAATGACACGGGGGTGAGTAAATAATGATAGAATTTTCATTTTTCAGCGAACTATCCCTTTAAACCTTCCTCCCTTTATGCTGATCTGCCATGTTTGGTGATGCAAATTGCTGTAACTTGCCCAAGGTGTTCCATCATCAGAGGGGCATAATTATCTTCGGCAACAACCAATATTGGATTGTTAAGCCTGAGGATGAGATGCCCAATGAGGCCTGCACTCTCTTTCACTCTCTGTCTCTCTCTTGGTTGAGCTCTGACAGATGAATCTACAGGGAAAGATAGCTGAAAGGCAACCTGAGGCAACTGGAGCGTCTTTCTCTCGCTCTGCCTTTTTTCACTCATTCTTTCTCCTTCGCTTTCCCTAGCTTGGTCTTGCATCTTTCTCTCTGTTTTTGTCTTTATATCACTCAGAACTTATGTACATGTGATGGTGCTTTTTGTTGCAAACCAGCTTGCCCTGTCGAGTCATTCGTTCAAGCTGTACATGACATTGAATTTTCAGTTTTGTCCTTCATTCTGTAGATCTTGTCTACCCATGATAATGGCTATAGCCAGGGGAAAGTTAAAATCGTTCGTCTGTCGTCAGATGTGCCTAGTAGCAAAAACGGATCTATAGACAGATTTTCCAAGAGTTCCCTTGGCAAAGTGAAAATCTATTATTGTCGACACTGTTTGTTTCAGTAGTATGGTTAATGCCATGACATAATTTTGTATCATCACGAACATATTCTATGCAGGGCCCTTCAGAGATGACATTTCAGTGTTTAGAACAATGATTATTTGTTTCGCAAATTATTCGTGCATTATTGGTGTTACTGAGATTTAACTTTTTTATGAATTATATTTGTATGATACTGTAGCCATTTACAAGATTCAATTTATTAGTGCAATAATCTAATAAGGATAAAAGATAGTATGACAATTGTTACATTACCTAATTCATGATCTCTCAGTCTGCCTGCGGGTTGTCTCCATTCCATGTACTGTTTTTCTCTGAATGTCTGATGGCTTTAATAGGAAGTGTGTAGGAAAGGGGATGACCTATAATCACAATCAGCTGGTAAATAATTACAAGCTTTGCATTCCATGCAAAAACTTCCTAGAAGCACCGCAGACATTGCATGCTTTATGGAGCAGGCTACACTATTTAGCCAATGGTCAAATCAAAATAAGAACATTGGTTGGTTAGTTTGCAACACTGTTTTAGTGTTTTAAAAGATGCCATTCATTTGGTTCTTATTAAGGCCAGCCGCAGCTTAAATCCCTTAGTGAGAAAATTGCTTTGATTCAGTCAAGCTGTATTACATTGTCTGCACAGTTTATAGGTCAAGCCCTCAATAAAACACAAGATGTGCAATTCTTCTTCCTGAAAACATTTAAGAAAGGATTCTCTATAGAAATTGTGTTTTGTATACTCTTGGTCTTTTGGTCTTGGTATACTCTTATACCAATTGTATACTCTTGGTCTTTGACATTTTTGACAATTAATTTGATTTGATTGCTAAACAAATTAGATCTCACTGAATTGACCCACATGCAGAATAGATTTAGACTCATCGTCCCTTTCGAACACAGATTCAGAAACTGTCGGAGCACATTTCATCTAGTTGTGACAAAATGAAATTGTCACAAGGGTGACACCTCAGTAACTGAGCTTTTGAGTGAATATTTCTGTGTATATTTGAGTGAATGTTTTCTCTAACAGTGTTTTTTATTTTTTGCTCAAAACATCTGCAAGTTGTTGGTTTGTTTGTTTTTTTAATAGCCATTGGATGAACAAATGAAACCACACTAAGATAGATATTCTAAAACAAGGATTGAGTATATATGTTGAAGATAAGCGTTAAAATGAGGAAGGTATTTTAAAAAGTCAAGGGCAAGTTGTCAAGTTCATTGGCAAAAATAATCTAGCTTTTCTATATTTGCAGTCTTTGGGTCTGTAAAGGTTGAATATTCCTGTGTTTGTGAACAGCTCACTGGAATTGTATACTTTGGCATCTATGGAAAGGTTTAGGAGAAAATGTAGTCCATATGACATTTATAAATGTCTACTAGAGTGAGCTTTTTTTTATCTTTAAAAAAAGAAAAGAAAAAAAGGCTGGTATGAATTAAACTCCGCCTCTCATACATCGATTGCTTTGGTCTTGTCCTGTGCATTTTTTTTTTTTTTAACACACCCAGCGGAGTGGCCGCTTGAAGCGCACTTCAGCGCGCGCTCACGGAACACTCGCTCCCGTATGTGCCTGGAGAGCCTCGCGCAGCGGAGGCGCTGGACGCGCTTAATTCGTGTGGGGACTTTTAAAACCTTCCAGATACGTCGAAAACGAATGGATTCGCTCACTTATTCGAGATAAACGAGATTACCAAGAGCTCAGATCCATGGAATGTTGTTCTGCGGTGTTTTTGGCTGTGAAAGCGAGCGGTACTTCTGCTGGGAATCTATTGTTAATGATCTGTCATAGGAGCTTCCACGACTTGGGATTCATATCTATCGCCTTCACCTTACCTTGACTAAAAACCTGATTCTATTCACCTGAGTGAGGAATGTATGACTCATTGCTGAACAGATATCAGTCTGTCTGATCTGTCGTTGAAAATATCCCCCGCTTCTGACAGCTTTCGCCACCGCAGTCGTTAAAAACGTTCCTCTGAAGATTTATTGTTGGGACAGGTTCGTATTTCTTGTCCGCCTTCAGTCGGTAGCGATCTACGCGAGCTCGGCGAAAAAAAAATCTTCTGTAGCTTTCATACGGCATTTACTGGATGTAACGGAATTGCATTTTATGTCACCTTTGGCAAGTGTTTTTCTCCGATGGAGGCGAATCTAATATAGAATTCGGTAAGGATATGTTTTCCAATAAGGAATGAGCCTACGATAATGAATATGTCCTGAATGCTTCTGAATCCTTGTTATATTTCGCGGGAAATAATTTGATCACAATCTTTTTGAAATGAAGAAAAGAGGGGGAAAAGACAAATGAAACCTACACCGCATTTGTCTGAAGTCTTATGAATAAGGCTTTGCTTGAACCAAATAGCGGTTCACGTTTTGAATGTGTTATTTCCCTCGCGCACTGATCTCACGAGCAATTTACAACGTGAAGTCATTGAGTTTCATTCGGTTTAATGCCATTATTGTGTATGTGCGCTTTGTGTTTTGCAGCTTTGTTTTACTTTTATTAGGAATCAAATGATAAATAAGCATCTGAAATCTTTCCTTCTTTCTGTACATATAGTGTTTACATCTGTCAGGGTCTGCTTTTTGTATTGAGATTTTTTTCTTTTCTTAATTTGTTGCTTAGGCTTTGCATATGGGTCACTGACGCTTTTTTTTCTATATCTATTAAATTATTCAGTAATAATTTAAAATTTCATTACACCTTTTCTTTGATGCACATGTTTTCAATTTCAGAATTCATTTTGTCATTTTTGTAGGGGTTTAAGTAAAAATGTCTAGGTGGTGTAACCATCAGGGGATTGTTTTTTTATTATTATTATTAGTAGTAGTAGTAGTATTTTTTTAAATCTGAAAAACTTAGTTTTCTATTTATCTTTTATTGCTATTTAAAAAAAAAATAAAAATAAAAAAATAAGCAGTTATGCAGTTTTAAAGTACTAATATTTGAAAACTTTGCTCCCCCAAATAGAAGTCAGTGTGGTATTACCAAACAACAGGAAGCCATTTTGCTGTCATGTGATATAAAAAAAATAAATAAATAAAAATAAAAGATGATTAAAAGATGACCCCTTTAGATCCTGATGATTGTGTTTCAAGGTCATGGAGTTTCATAACAATATCACACATTTGACCTGCTTTTTGTTCAGGTCAAATCGAGTAACTCAGAATTGATACTTTTCTTTAGTAATGAAATCAATTCATTATTTCTAAAAACATTTTTTTTTATATAAATAATGACGTTGCATACACTGAAGGTTGTTTTTACTTGGTTACACCTCTTGATTTTTATAGGCATTAAGTCAGCATTTTTGTTGAATATGCTCTATAAACGTTTGATTAATGTACACGCAATGTAAAGATGACATTTCTAAGAACTTTTCATCTCCTTTTTTGTCATTGACCCATCGATATTCTTTCTGTCTTTACACATACAGTTTACATTTGTCAAGCTCTGGCATTGTATATTGAGTTGCATTCATTTCATATTACATAGGATATCTAGACTCTGCCTAATCAACCGTTCAAGGTTACCCATAAGTCCTTTGCATATAAGGTGATC
This sequence comes from Chanodichthys erythropterus, assembly GCF_024489055.1. Lineage (NCBI taxonomy): Eukaryota > Metazoa > Chordata > Actinopteri > Cypriniformes > Xenocyprididae > Chanodichthys > Chanodichthys erythropterus. Next base: position 24,448,832 of record NC_090233.1, read on the forward strand.
CTTGGTTCCTGAGCCTGCCATTTTGATGTCAAATCTACCTTTACCAATTGTTATAGTTGGCTACATGTCTGGATAGGAAATTTGTACATGGGAACAAATATGAGACAGCATTACTTTAAGCTTATTTTTAGTTGAATGCATAAATTGTCACAGACTTGCATATGGTGATGTAAACAGCTTGCCTCAGGCTGGGCAGAGCATAGATCAGAGATTGTGGTGGTTTGTTGTCTGTCAGCATTAGCGCTTTGAATGCGATTTGCATAAAGGATTTGCATCAAGATCATTTAAGATACTCGTCGCCACCTTCACAAATCATGTTTATGGCTTGCACTGCATCGTTTTACATTGCGGGTGTCTTATGTGTTGATATATGATAATTATATGTTACTCGAATTGCATAATGTTTTATGAACGTAGAGTTAATGCAGCAAATTGATTGCCGCATTGCTCAGCTTTATGATTTCGCATTTACAGCTTTTATACCCAGAGGTTTTAAGAAGAAAGAGACTACCTAATTCAGATAAGAGTTTCTCCTCTCTGAACTGTCAGTGACTTTTGAGACTGGGTCAGATAGCTGTGAGGTCACAGAATTCACTTGGGTAAGAGATCATATGTATATTTTGCTGGTTGAAATTTCACAAGATTGATAGGTGAATATGTGCATTTTTGTCAGGAAAGATTTTTACTCTGGTTTCTACTTTCATAACACCACATAGCAAGACTTTCAAAGTCTATTTGCGATATGGAATGGCAGCAAGTGAAGCAGAATTGCAGTGACTGTTAAAACGGCATCCATTCACCTTCACCTTCCTCTCCGACAAATCAAATGTATATTTCTTCTTTTTTTCCTGTGGCCAGAGGCTAATCTTTAATCTTGTGCAGATGCAGCTCTGGAATTAGCTTGCAAACGCTCCCTCGTTCGTATCTTCAAACCCTCCACTTATCAGGCGCAGAGAGCAGATATGGCGGAGGTCTGGCTCGCAGTCCTGATAAGAGGGTGAGGAAAAATCTGCCAGCTATTTGTAATATAAGAGTCAAGGCAGATCACAGCCTAGGCTGATATGACAGACCTTCCGGCATGAAGCTAACATCTTGAGTCCTTTTAGTCCGAAGAGAAATAAATGGAGTTTTGTAAGAGTAAGACGTGATAAAGGTAGACAAGCACGGTGCAGGAAGGGAAATGTATGTTTTCGCCTAATCTCCATAGTGACTTGATTTATTCGGCTGAAAACTGGGCTCATTAATGTTGGTGATTAGGGAGTTTTTTTGTTGTTGTTGTTGTTGTTATCAAGGGTGTTACCTTGTACATTAGCTATCATAAGATAAACTGCCCTGAATTTTGATATGTGTTGTTCCTGTAATGATATGAAATGTAAAATTGAAATTTTTATTATATTATATTATATTATATTATATTTAATTCCTCTGGAAATGGGTGATATTTCTGTGCTAATTTTGACAAAGGTGATTTAAGAATACCCCTTAGGAATTGCTTACACTCTTAAAAACACAGGTACTTTATTGGCATCTATGGTTACATGGAGAACCGTTGACATTCATGGACCCTTTCCATTCCCCAAATAGTTCTTTATAGTGGAAACAGGTTCTTTAGATTTTTTAAATGGTTCTTTTAAGACCTGTTCACTGAAAGGTTCTTTGGGGAACTGAAAATGGTTCCTCTATGGCATTGCTGTGAAAACTCTGTTTTTGGGACCTTTGTTTTTAATGGTGTACAAGCAAAAAAAAACATGTTTTTTTGTGACTTTTAGATGCACAGCAAACAGGAAAAAAACAACTAAACTACATTATATTATATTATAGTAAAAGTTGATATTTCTGTGAGGCTATACTCTATTTTGTATAGAAAGTGACCTTTCCTATGAGTAAAATACATTGAGTTTTGAGATGGCCAGACAGTGGACTGCCATAACAGTATAGCCCATTTTCCCCATTCTTTTTTCTCTTTTCCCCCCCGTCTTATCACTTTACTCTTGGTAAAGCCCTTCTAAGCTTTGTGATGTCCCATCGTCTTTTATTTTTTTTCTTTTTTCTCCTGTCATTTTTTTTCTTCTAAATGTCAAACGCTCACACACGCTTTCACATGAGCACACGACAGCAACGTGCCAAGGCCTTTTGAATACCTCCAGGTATTGCTGAAGTCATAGGTCAGTGACTCACTGGCTGGGTGAGCTGGATTTCAAGCTGGCTGCACACAGCGGATGCAGCTGAACGGGGCCCGGTGCACACGGCACACTAAAGCTGGATGTCAGGGAGTTATTCCTCTCTGCTTGGGTCACGCTGGCCGGCTGTGCTGCTGCTGTTGTGTTGTCAAAGCCTTGCAGATTAACCACAGCCACTACACTTCAAACACAGAGGCAGGCGGATGAATAATTCCAAGACCTTTCTCTTTAATCTTGTGTGATCCCGTTCCAATTAGCCATTGTGTACGGGAGCATAGTGCCCTGCTTTTTTGTACAATGAAAGAATGGCGCACCAAAGGCGTCCTGTCTCTTTTGTGCAGGGTGTCTCTTTCTCTACCTTGAATGTGTTTTATCTGGAGTATATGCTGAGTGTGTGAAGGTGGGTCTATTTGCAGGCCTGATAGTGTAGATTCTTGAGTATCAAGATTTAAGCTACGTTCACTCCGGATAAATTTAAAAACTAATTTTTATCTCTGCGTTTTGGTCCTTCATCTACACTGAGATGGCAAAAACTGAGCTTCTTGAAGACCTAGTTTCCCACGTGAATACATTTGAAAACACTGTTTTTGCATTGTACACTTCTAGTCACTCATATTGTACCCATGTATATCTGTGGTTGTGCTGGCAATGTTGTGCCTGGTATTCACTTTAATAGTGTTGCTAAAGATAAATGTTACTTTGTACAATCGTCAAATTACATTCATGCAAAAATGACAGTTTTCAGATATATCCAGATTAATGTTGATGTAGCCTTAGATTGATTCTAGAACAAATGGAGATTTTATTTGTCCCAAATGTGGCTTTTTCCTGCATTCCTCAGCCCCATGCTTTCCGGTCAGGCTCTTGCGTGTCTTTTGTCACCTTTATAGTTCATAATTAAATGTGCCTTGTGTGATTTGGAAAATTATGGAAGCCCACGGCCCAGACATGCTATTTACCAGCTGTTCTTTCCTTCTAATAATAGAGGAAAGAGACTGAAGAGGGGAGGAAGGAAGAGTAACAGTGCACGCACCTGAGAGAAGTGCCACATTGGTATAATTCGCAGTTATACTGCATGAGAAATTCATCGCCGGAGCTATTTGCTCTTTTGTAGTTATCTCAGACCTGCTTTAGGATGGTAAGAGTGTAGATAAGTATATCTAGCAATGATTAAGAGTACAGTACGCCCCCTAGGATGTGCTTACTAACAAAACTCATTTAAAGTGTTTTGTAATGAAGATTTTGGTGTTTGTTGTGACTTTTAGATTCCCAGCAATCAGGAAAAAAACATTAACTGCGTTTTGCAATATTTTTTATATCTAAGCCTGTTTAAACAGAAGAAATAATTGTGTATAAATCTGATTTGTGTGTAAAGGAGCGGCCTCTTCTGATTTTAATGTGGCTGATAAAGTGGACTGAAACAATGTCTTTCATATGAAAGTGTTTCAGGAAGTTTTGTGAAAAATGGCTCTCTTAGCTGGAGGTCTCTAAGGCTTTTACAGATGCTAAGTCAGATGTGCAGTGATTGTTTCAGATTTACCGCCTTCCTTTCCTTTCAGGGCATCTGCGTTCTACCATTCACTGCTCTCATATTTCCTTTTAAGCCCTTTCACTGGCACTGGATTAAATCCTTGTTTAATCTGGTCCTTTAGCTGCTTTCTCTCCTTACTAAGCAGATTTGTGAAGGGAGGTTTCATTAGATGTATTTTTTTTTTCTTCCAGGGATGTGTAGAATATATGGCGGGTGGTCTGCCAGGGTGAGGAGAGTTAGAAATGGGAGATGAATGAAGACTGAGACAGAAGACTCAAAAGAGAGGGAAAGAAGAGAAGGTTAAAGATGGTGAAAGGGCAAAGAGAAAGCGAAAAGCAGAAGGGGAGGGTGAACGAAAGATGGCCAACATTAAAACCATAAGGCCTCTTTGTTAGTGTGGGGCTGACAAGCTGCCGTTCACATTAGGGTAATTAACACCACCACAGATTGCACAACAGCTGTGCAGTTTAGCACTGTGGCAACATCAGAGAGCTGAGAGAGAGCCTGTGCAAACAGTGGCCTGTGCTGGGCTAGTTAGACTACCACTATTTAGATAGGTGCACAAACCGCACTCTAGTACGTGACGTCCGCCAAGCACCGTGTGTGGTAAAGCTTGGCTCGGCAAGCCACCAACTATTTGTGTAGTAGGTGTTTCTGTCTATAAATTTTACTTTATGCAGTTTAGTAGCCAACTAGTCTTCATTGTAGATCTTTTTCAGAGCTGCACTCTTTAATGCATCTCACAGTGATGTAAAACCAGGAAATATCAGGGAATTTTAGTCATTGAAATTAGTACAATTGTAGAAAGGATAGGAGTCGGTTTAACAGATATATATATATATATATATATATACTTTTTAATCAATATTCATGCTTTTCTACTTGGATCTTTTCTTAAATACTGAATTTACAGATAAATGGCGCCATCTGGTAAGTCTTTAAAAATAACACCCAACAGTGCCGTTGTTTACAGGTAAAGTTATGTAATATTTTATTGTGTTATTATAATTTGTAATATTATAGCACATTTATCATATTCAGAGGTCAGTGCTGATAGTATTGCACTGTATAAAATTTGGGTAATATTGTAACAAACATCAAACAATTACAAACTGGTTTTGCATATCAATTTTCCAGTTCTTAAACAAATACCACTATTGATACTCCTAAAAGCAGAAATTAAAGGTGCAGTGAGTGTTTTCTGAGAAGCACTGTTGATTTTTGAAATCAACCCAAACAAACACACCCCTCCCTTCATTGCTCCACCCACAAAATGCATCTCTTTATTATAGCTGAAGTTGTGGTGCTTGGTCCAATCCACTTTCAGCAGCATTGCTCAGCAATCGCTTACTGCACCTTTAATGGATTTCTATTTTTTTTTTTTTTTTTTTTTCTGGTTATTACATTTTTCTTCCTTTTGCGCCTTTGTGCCTATTTAGATGTTACATTAGATTGTTCAGATAAGCCTATTGGTTTCTGGGTTGCTGAAAGCACCAGTACGTTGATTATTTTTGAGAGAACTAGAGAATAAATAGATCTTTGTAGAACCAAAATGTTTGGAACTTTAAATTTAAGAGTGTAGAGTGTAGAACTATATTAAGGAAAATTGAAACCTTGTGCTGTTTATAGAAACTCAACTTAAGTTTGCCCTTAAAGAACATATGTATTTTGTTACCTATAAATAGCATTTCATTGTATTATGCCTTGAGGGGTTGAGAAAGTAGATTCTGGAAATCCTCAGCCCCCAACCTCATACTCTGAAGAGTTTAGCAGCTACTTGGAACTGTGGACTGTCGGCAAGGCTTTGGACTTGCTTCATATAAATTCAGTGCCCTCATCTTGATCTTCTTGGCAAAGTTTCGCTCCTGTAAAAACAAATTATATGTGAGAACACAAGTGGCCTGTTCATGTTTCTGTTTCTTCTTGATTATATTTAATGTGTACTGTTTTCATTTTCCGGCTCCCTGTGTTTATCCATCATGTTTTTCCTGGGCACCGATGCCCAACATCTGGATTTGGGTTGTGCACGTCAGGAAAAATTTCCTACACACATGGACAACAATTATTAGTATATTAAATGTTACTGTAAATATTGCATAAGGGCTTGTTATGCTGTTTTCAGTGTAAACCAATCAAAACCAATGTTTCTCTGAGGTGTGGAACATTGTCAAAACTGTCAGGGTTTGGTTCACGCTTCTACGCGTGTTCGTTCAACGTGACATCCAGAACGCTGAGCAGAATTCCAAAGCCACATGGAAGAAGTTTTCAGTTTCATACTTGAGCAGAAACAAAAGCTTTATTGAATTAAATGACCTGTACTAGAGTGCTTTTTGATTGTTCCATTAGATAAGCCAAACAGAGAAGAGAAGATGGATTGTAGATAGATTACTAATGAAAAACTGAACATTCAGTTGTGCACACACTTGCATGTTTGTCATTCTGCTCGGTCTCATACTTCCTGTGCTGCTCTCTGCAGGGTTATCTTGTTAAATTTCAGCGAGGGAGTGCTGACTTTAAGAGAGGAGGCAGACATTTCTGTCCACCCCCTCTTCGTACTCCGGGTGCAGAGTGCAGCAGTAATAATCCAACAAGTGACAGCCAGCTATAATGGGAAGGGAAGGCAGACGAAGACGGAGAGGTGTCGCGAGCATAAGGAGCCCAGTGGGCTTTTCATTGATTTGTCTGCTGCGTCATACTGAGGGTTTGAAGGGCACTGGCAGGTGCCGCAAACCTACGTACACTGAATATAATTGGGCCGCATTTAGTCCGACTCCACCGGGCGAACTTCTGTTATGCTCTGATTACCCGCAGGGAGCTTTCGGTCATAACTCTCAAGGTGCCTGTTCATCATTTGAGGGATAGTAAAGAGAGAGAGAGGTGAATCCTGGAGTATTTCTGTCAGTTGCCCCCTTCCTGGTATTTGTTTGATCTAGTGAGATTTCCTCAGCGGAGCTCTGGCTGAGTGATATACAGCCTCCAGGTGGGCGGGTTCAAGGCCTGGGTCCGGTTAGGTTTTGATGTGGCTGGCTGGCGTTCAAGGTGCATGTGTCTGCTATGAGGAGCACGCCACCTGTTAATAGAGCATGACCGAGGGAAAGGGTCTGGGCTGAGGTGATGATAGCTTGCCATCGGTCACAGATTCAAATGTTATGCATATTTTTTTTCTAGATTGGTTTTTGGATCTGTTTCACATTTAAGTGACTGCATTGTTCTTAGGTAGTGCATATAACAGTTAAAAAAAATAAAAAAATAAATATATATATTATATATATATATATATATATATATAAAAATTTTTTTTTTTTTTTTTTTAGAAAATGTGAGTGCTGATTGCTGTAAAAAACCAGGGTGTTGTGGGTGATCTGCAGTGGCTATGTGGTTGCTGGGGTGTTCTGGGTGCTTGAATTGAATTGAGAATACCTTTTAAATTCCAATTTAGTTGAATCACTTGAATCGGAATGTAATTTAAGGTAGCAAATGTGATTTTCAAATTAAATTTGAAACAAGTAAACAAGTAGACAAATAGATTGAATTTATTCATCATCATATTCAATCAACTAATTTTATACACCAAAGTGAAAGAACACTTGATTTCCCAGTAGTGTTGTCAAAAGTACTGACTTCGGTACCAAGTTGGTACTGAAATTTAAAAAATGTGACGATACCAGCATTTCCCTCTAGCATTTTGAGCAATATTGAACGGATTCTTAAACACTTGATTGGCAATTGTGTTCACGCCGTCAACATATATGGCTGTGATTGGCTACAATGATTAACGCTTTAGAAACATGTTGTAAATAGACATCTTTGATGCTCTTCACCAAGCGCTAACAAAGATACACACGGGAGCCTTTGAGAGCAAGCGTCTATCACCGGATCCCTAATATATCCGCTGATAGACGCCTGATTTCAAACTCTCCCGTATGTATCTGTATCGGTGAAGAGCGTCAAAGATGTCTATTTATAACATGTTATTGAAGCGTTGATCATTGTAGCCAATCACAGACATGTATGATGAGCTTGTGAGCACAATGGCCAATCAGAGGTGTTTAAGAATCCATTCAACAGAGCTTAAAATGCTAGAGGGAAAAGCTGGTAGCGTCACATTTTTAAAAATGTGTCTAAAGTCTCTAAATTCCACTTTCTTTCAGTTCAACTTTGTGTGTGCCAATTCAATTCAAATTCCAACTTCTTAAATTTTGAATTTTGCACATCCCTGCTGTTATGGCATTACTATGATAGTCTCTATGATGTGGCTCCCTCATTATATGTCTAAGATTTTCTTGTCTGTTTTTGTCTTCTTTTTTTTTTTTTTTCAATTATGTACATAAAGCTTACTTCTCAAGTTATGATTTGAGGTGAAATTCATGTCCCGTAGAGAAAACACAGGTATTGACTCAACGTCTGTACATCCAAGAATTGGACAATACATGGAAAAGGCACTTGAAATCCAGAGTGATTGGTCTCTTTTACAGATATCATTTAAACATGTCACATAAATCACAAGACTTCTCTTACCGCCTTCCATTTATTGGAGTTTCAAATGAGCCAGGTTTTTGTATGAGGTGAGGTTTGCAAGTTAGGGGGCTTTATCATTGTAAAGCCATTTTTATTGCTCAGTAGGGAAACATACAGTACATGCCCCCCACCCCGACCCGCTCCCTCCCCGCCTTTCACCGCATTTACCACTTAGTTAAATCCCCTTCTTTCTCGCTGTAAAGCTTTTAAGCAGTGTGAGGATAGAGTGGGGACTCTGGAGTCAGGGGGAGCCGCTCTTGGCCACTGAATCTCTGCTCGCAGAAGGGTTTTTCTCTCAGTGATGCCTCGCGGTTGGATCCGGGACGATGGGTTAAGGGATTCTGGCATTCCAGGATTATCCGCCTTTTATCTCCTCGCTATTTGCCGCAAATCCCGGAAGGATGTTGAGTGGAATTCCTCTATGTCCGCAGACATGATATGCAAACAGGACTATGTCTAAACGACTCACCAATCCGATTTCTTGTAGATCCACAGGGAAAGTGTGTGTCGATTGAGTCTTAGAGGATAATCCCAGTGACAAATGAAAGGAAAGGATTTTTTCCCTGTCGGGAATGTTAGCATCACCAACACTAATCTTGCATTGGAGCTCAGGTGGGTTTTCTTCAACATTGGAAGTTTGCAACATGAGTTTATCTTCTTTTAAAATGCTATTCCATCCTTGTCATGTTGCAAGATCATTTGTTTTATTGACAAAACATGGTTTGTGCTTAATCGATCAAGGGCCTCTTTAATTAGCTGCTTAACCTTGCTTTTTATCCGATACGAAACAAATCAATTGACGGCATGATGCTCTTGTGCCAGGATCGAAAAGAAGAGATGCAGAGAAAATGACCAGTTTGGTATTGTGTTGTTAATTGTTGTAGTTTGTTTGTTAGGGATGCACAATTTCAGTGTTGTTTTTCATCTTTTAATCTCCGTCACAGTGGCAAAAAGTGTCCCAATCACCCTGAATTTACCCCATATCTTTAGCAAATTTTAAAATGAATGTCCATTTTTCATATAGTATATTTATATTGCGATACCTTAGTTCACTTGTTGCATTTTAGTTTTTAGTGTTTTGTCTTATTTACATAGAATAGTACAGAATTTTAATACTGGCAATTTATCATCCATATCAGGAAATTAATCATCTTATTGGTATCAGCCAGAAATGTAATATTGATGCATCCCTACTAGAAAGAGCTGGTGCTGTGAGCCTCGCAAGGACTATTAAAGCTTTTAACAGGCAGAGAGAGAGAGATTCATCCTTGCCATCATGTGCCTCCTAGTATATGGGCTGAACACCCTGGGGAATCTGTTTGCCAGTTGTTGTTTTCCCTCTCTCTCTCCCTTTCTACATGAATAATTGAAAGTGTAGCATGTCAGACAAAGATGCATTTACTTGCTTCATTATATTTTAATCCAAAGTGAACAATTTTATGCATTGCTTTCTTGGCATCCGGAGCAACTTTTAATTTTCTTCCACCGGGGTCTCTTGTAATTCAACCGCGCCCACACATGTCCTCGTCAGCCTGCTCTTTCTGAGGCCTTTATTGCATTTTTCCTGAAATTCTTACAGCATACAGGTGCTAATTGGCAGTGTTCGTTCCAACTGATATCAATGTTTGTTCAATGAAGTCCTCACAAAATGTCTCAAAGCTAATAAGGGTGTTTATTGAAATAAGATCTTTTTTCCTTTTTGCATTTTGAGGCCCTGCTGTGTTGTTCAGCCGGTTTACACTGTATGTGTGTGTGTGTGTGTGTGTGTGTGTTAGCCTGTGTGTGTGTGTTAGCCTGTGTAGATTACACTTCATTGTACAGCCCTCTAATTACCAGGTATTTACTGAGTACAAAAGGCTGTAACAACATGAACAAATATGTACACGGAGCTTTACAAAGTATGTAATTGTTATTCCCAATTCGCTGTCAGTTTACCTTAGCTGACTTTAACGTAGTGGAGCCAACAACATTGACTTCCTGCAATTTTTATGTAGTATGTTGTAAACACAGTGCTATCTGACAGAACAGTTTGCTTCTTTACATATCTAGTGTGCTTAAACCCTCTCTTTGCCTTTAACATTGCTTCAAGTGACGCAAGATCTGCGCAGAATAGAGTTTGAATGTAATTGAAAACCCCACCGGGGGCCTTTTGTCACAAGGTTGACTCAGTCGCTGGTATGTGCATGGGTGAGTTTTAAACGGTAAGTGTGAAAGCCAGAGCCATAATCTCTCTCACAAGGTTAGCACAGTTGTCGGGTTGATGATAAACGGACAGGGTGTAGCGTTTTGTCACGATGAGTGCAACTCGCTGGGTTTACGTGGCTAGCGCTCGTCATAGGAAATTTCTTGGGTGTTTATTTATACAACTTGAGCCTTCATACGATGCACATCTGGGGTCGGGGTGATAAAAGAAGCCCTGCACAATGTGCCGGGGTTAGCGTTAGATAAATGTGACATGCCTGGAGCAGCTGCTGCGAGCCTTCCTAAACATCCTTCCATAAACTGGCAATCCAGCTTGCTTCAACTGTGTCCGCTAGTCAAGTTTCCTAGCAGTGAATAAAGACATCAGTTAGGCCATAAAGAGCTCCAAATAAATCCTGTTGATGGGCTAGAAGGCTATAGGCCAAACATGGACGCTAAGATAGTCACCAGATTTTTCACAAGTTTTATAAGTACGGTTGCGGTTTAAATATAACAATATTTAAAATATAAAAAAATATATATCATTTTAATTAATTATTTAAATAATAATGATACTATTTTTAATATATAACAATAATAATAATAAAGTATAAAAACAAAATTTTGCATATTAACTTTAATAATGATAATAATACTATTTAATAAAGATGTTAATAAATATTGGTCTGGATTGCTGGGTTAGACCACTATAGGACCTACATGGCTGCTAAAAGGTACTTTCTTTGAATGGCTAATTAATAATAATAAATAACACTAATAGTATTATTTAAAAATAATATTTATTACCTAAGCAATAAGGTACAGGAGGCTGTGCTGTATCGTGAATAAGTCACAGCTTAAGGGCGTTCTTAAGCACAAAGTGAAGCGGAGTACCTGCAACTCCTTCAGCTGTGACTTATTATAGCAATTGCCTCGAGTACCTTATTGCTTTTATAAAACGGTTGCCACCCAATACAAATATTAAAGCCAAAAAATATGTATCAATGCAACTTTCATGAACTAAAATCACTAAAAGCCTTCCTTCCACCGGAAAAAAAATAGTCCCTGACGTTAAACAGCAACAGAAGTTACATTATTACGCCTTTAGATGGCAGCAAAGACTGTCTTTATGAGTGTGTCAGTCAGTAGCGAAGACTTTTACATTGAAAACACTAAATTGTTGTGAACTGACAAATGCTTTGACTAGCGCTGTCAGTCCTGGGAAAACCTCTTAACTGTTAAAGGACAAGATATTGCAGCGGACATTTAAACATTTTTTTTTTATTATGAACATAGGACAGACCTAAAGGAAAATGCTAAATCTGAATGCAGGTAATAAAATAGTTCAATCGATCCCTTTCTCACAATACTCTTCTACATAATGCAGTAAGCTTCAACGAACAATATCAATAGAGAACATAGTTTACGTTGCTAAGAGTGGTTGCTAAGGGTGTTGTGTAGTGATGCACAGAACCATTGGGTGAAGCGGTCATAGCTGTGTTTTATCGTGAATAAAGGACAGGAACTAACATTTTCATAAAAATATTTATGACATTGGTTGCAGTAATGCAGTTATGGATATAAACAAAGGTACTTTAACTAATTAATAATAATAATAATAATATTATGAAAATTTATTTTAATTATTTAATAATAATATTTAAAATAAATGATGATAATAATATTTAATATTTCTAGATAGGATGGTTTACATGTTAAACAGATTAATATTGACACTTGCACAGAGGTGATTTGCAAATATTTGATTATGTATTGGGTCATTTTTGGACAGACAGATGAAGACTATAACTTGACTATGCTAAAAACTACCATAGTTAAATTATCACTGTGTGCATGTATGCTGACTTTCTTCTGTGGAACACAAAAGAAATATTTTGAAAAAAAAAAATTGTTTTTTTTTTTCTGTGTGTGTGTGTGTGTGTGTGTGTACACATACAATAAAAGTGAATAGGGTCCACTGTTGCTTTAGTTGAAATATTCTTCAAAATATATCTATGTGTGCTCCACAGAAGAAAGAAACTCATGTTGATTTGGAACAACATGAAGAGTAAATGATCAGAGAAGTTTCGTGTTTTTGGAGGAGCTATCTCTTAAATGATAAGTAGATGAAACCAGGTGCCTGTGTCTTCATCCTTCTCTTCCATCTATTTTAAGGACAGTGTAGCTGCCGAGGTGATTTTAAAGGCGTGAGCAGAGCTGGGTTTGACCCCCCGAGAGGCCGTGGCACAGGGATAGCGTTACAGCACATGGTAACGTGAGCAGGGGTGTCCGCTTTAAAAGTAAATTCTACTTAATGTGGCGCGTCCCTTCCCAACAGGAGCCCAGCTCGACTGTGAGCTTCCTTTATATAGTACATTCCGTGTCTGTTTGTGCAGCGAGGGGTTGGGGGGGATTAGTCATTGGCACGCTGTCAGTTTCTACCTCCCCCTGCTTTTGCCTTTTCATTTCCTTCTCTTTCACCTACAACTTCCTGCAGTGTCCACATGAATCCTGGAAGTGCCTGGTCTTTGATGTACTTACAGTTGGGCTGCAAGATATTGGGAAAATAAAAACTGACATTGCAATATTGCAATTTTCTGTGATATATATTGCGATATGAAAAAATACAGGATGTTTCACCAGATGACTAATTGGAAAGAATAATCATTCTTGGGGTGATTTTATTTGGGAGTGAAAATAGAAAATTAATAAGTACGTAAATAAATAAAATTTTAAAAAGCTGAAAAATTAGTTTTTACTCTGAAGACTTTAAGTTTGAAATCCTTTAAGGCTGCATTGAAACGGGGAAAAACTTTGGGTGTTCAAACTTGGGTTTATCATTGAGTAAAACGAAAAAATCTCTTTCCACTTGAGTTTTCATATGCCACATTCAGGCAGTATGAGTGAGGGCAGCACATGAAAGGTCGGAGGTCAAGTGGATCTGGGGTGTAAAGGCCACCATGTGCTCTGCTCAGCAAGACCTCTCACTTACAAGAGTGCAATGTGCTGCTCTGGGAGTTTTTTTTTTTTTTTTTTTTTTGGTTCTGAATGCTCCCTTGGTTCAGGTTAGGATGCCTGCTTATTTTGGCTGACTGTACGTTAGCGTTATAAGGGGATGATTCATGTAAGATTCACATGGCATCACGGTTGGATGAAAACAGGGCGTCTTGCTTTGCATTTTTTCCTCTCATTAAAGGCGTCAGTGCTTCGCAGAGCAGGCCGTGGTATACCTCGGTCTACCCCGTTGTGGTCCCTGTCTAACAAGACTTGAACAATCCTCAACATCCTTTTCTGTCTTCTACCTACTGCAGATGAAGGCCCAGCAAGGGGCACAAACCCTTTATCATTTATGAATTATTCAATGTGCCTGGATGGGTTTCCCTTGTAGCGAAGCAGATCTGCAAAGAAAAAGCAACTCTCCTTTGCTCTCCTTCGTACTTGCCCGAGGTAGTGAATGACTCAGACGTTGTTCTCATTGAAGAAAACAAGGTGAACAAGGACGGTGCTGAATAGCGCTTCAAGCTGTCTCGCAAGACTCGGATGCGTTTAATTGGTAATCTGTACTGTAGACCTTAGTCAGAGTACGCCGTACTAAATTTGACATGAATGGAAATGAGGCTGTGAGAGATTGAAGTACAGTGATCTAGTCTATCTTTTACAACCACAGGTTTTTGTAGGAAGAAATATTTTAAATGTTTTGTCAGCTAAGGTAAGGGTTTTTAAACTCTTTGAAGCTTTTTATTTTTTGTAAAATGACTCTTTTATACAGTGTCAGAAAAAAAATATTAATCACATTGAAAAAGCAACATTTCCTTTGGCATTTTTATTTATTTAATCCAAAGCTAATTAAAATATTTATGTAATTAAAATATTTGATAATTTACATAATAAAAATATTATTGTGATATTAAATGTGATGGCCAAAACAATATCGTAAAATCTCAAACTATAAACTATCAAACTATATTTTTTGTAAAGCTATATAATTGGTGTAAAATATTTTTAATTTACATAACAATTGTGATATTTAACAAATATCTTGTTAATTTTGACAGTCGAAAAAAAATATATATATTTTTTTATTAAATGTATACACCCTGTAGCACCCCCTTGTGGCCTCCAGTTTGAAAGCCCTTGAACTAAGCGATTAACACGTAGGTTTGCACTATATGCGAAACAGTTCATCCTAATTTTAGTTGTTTAATTCTTAGTTTCTTCCAGCTTTAATAGAGTTTTAGATATTAGGCTACTTGAGTCGTGTAAGATTGAATAACATAACCATCTCATGGAAGTGTCCGGTTAACCAGAATGGAAGCTTGTTTATCTTTCTCGCTCTTTCTTTGCTACTCTCCTTATCTCACATGTGTTGGCAGGAGAAAGAAACCCTGGACTAAGATCTGTATCTGCAGTGTGTCTACTAAAGAACAGGCTCTGATTCCTTTACCGATAAGCCGCGTTTTATCTTCCCCTGCTTTCACATTAAAGACGTGGAGGCCTGTGAGAGCCTGTAGCCCGTGACAGCCCCTGTGTGGCTACTGTCTGTCACCCAGGAGCATGGGAACATTGCTTTTAAGAAAGCAGGCATAGCACAAGTAATTGATTTGTACCAGAATTTAATTTTGCCTGGCTTCACTGTCCTGGCTTTTTATGCCCTTTGTTTGCTTACTTGAGGTTACAGATCCTTGTAAAGCTGCTTTGAGATATCATGAAAAGCGCTTCAGAAATACAATGAAATAATTTGTCATGGTTCTTTTTCAGCCCACCAAGTTGCAGAATATATGTTTTGGTAGGGATATGTGTGAGTCTTTAGCTCTACTGTAAAACCAAGTGAGCTGACTAAGGGCAAGCTTACGCTACAGGACTGTAAAACTGTATTGCTGTGGTGCTCACACTACACAACAGGGTTTCTTGGCCAGGGTTTCTCATAGCAGCGCACATGCTACACAACACAACGCTGACAAGGTGCACAAACTACACGACATTTGGTCAAGAGGCAGTCCCGACCTACAGCGAAAAAAATAAAAATAAATGTTTTCCCGCAATAATTCATGAAAGAAATTAACTCAAGTGATTACGAGATTTTTCAGTTTCTACCATCTGCACTGTGAATGGCTGGATTTCACCTTGGCATTGCATTGCACACACTACAAGATCACGTGGCGTTAATATCAAAAATGTTTTAAAATATCGCAGCGTCTGTGACTGCTCGAGAATGGCTTTGATCACGTCACTGACCTGTTCATACTTCATACAATGATTATTATAATTCTATTCAAATTATAATCATTAAAACAATGCAAATCATTTTATTTAATTGAATAATCATTTAGTTTTGTCTTAAAACGCAAAAATAATCATGTATTTAAAGCATACTTTTTTTGAACATTTAAAAACATAAAAAGAATAAGTGTTCTTGTTATGTGATGATAAATATTAGTTATTAAAGCATTATTAATATTTATAGTAATATACTAATAAATAATGCATATTGTTTTATTTCTTTAATGTTTCAAAAGACAAAATTAATTAAATCTTTTTTTTTTTTTTTTTTCAATTAATTTAATTTAGATTTTTTTATTTATTTATTTATTTACTTAAATTATTGGTATTATCGTAAAGCAATATCAGCCAAATTGCATTCTGCATTTGGAATGTATCCGTGATCCCTATTTAGGCAGCTCATTAGGTTTTGGAACAGCCTATAATACTCTGTGTATGAAGGCACTTTCTTCCACTCTGTTTTTCTTTGCTTTTTACCTTGTTTCTCATGTGTTTATGCCTGGCCATGTGTCAGGCCCTGGAGGCAACAACAACTGAGCTGATTTGTGACTCTGTCTCGCTGTTTGGCTTTAGTGTTACTATGCAACACATCTTTACCCCCCCCTCTCTCTCTCTCTCTCTCTCTCTCTCTCTCTCTCTCTCTTTGTCTCCCCTGTGCTCTCAGTCTGCCCTGCGCTCACCGGATAGCTTTGTAATTTGTATTTCGCACCAACTGGCTGCTATGTTAACAACCTGTGAATGCTCTAAAGCAGGGGGAAGCGATTGCAAAAAAAAGAAAAAAGAAAGAAAAATGTGTGAATGAAATGGAGAGATTAAATTATAGCGAGAAAGATGGAAAAAGGAAGACACTAGATAAGGAAGATTACTACAGAAAGATAAATGAAGAGAGATCAGAGCAAGTGGGATGCAGGCGATTTAGATATGCAAACCACAGGAGCTGTGCTGTGATTCCGCTGCAGGTTCTCGTCGTGTTGTTGCCAAGCGAGAGTTCAGCGGAGGAATCGTTCCCCACCCTCTGCCAATCGCGGCTGACGTGGAATGTGGCGCTCGCGGCGAGCAGCACAGACTTGTGGGTAGGACTGCATTTTGCACGGTCACCCAGTGGAATACATTATCATCTTAATGATGCTTTAGGTGCAGATGCATGTCTAATGCGCTGGTGTGGGAGTTTGTGTGTGTGTGTGTCACTCTCCTGTGGAGTGGAGAGGGCAGAGAGCTGTAATCACTCTCTCACACACCTGTTCTGACTGGAGGCGGTCTGCGCTGTGGCTGATAGGATGAGAGCGCAGGGGGAGAGATGTAGCAGAGCTCATGATAAACGAGTATGTAGGAGGTCATTAAGCAGAGCAGCGAGAGGAGGAGAGAGAGAGAGAGAGAGAGAGAGGGAGGGAAATGGGAGAGAAAAGGACAAACACAGTGAAGATAATTAATTTGGAATTTCATTAGCAGGAACTTGTATGCCTGGATGACTGCATTGGTGCATCGGCAGGCACATGCACAATCACGAAACATATATATATATATATATGAGTTTCGTTGCAAAACGAGATAACTCAGTTTTTTTTAATTTTTCAAAAATCTTGTTTTTTGGTTGTGCATTCCAATTAATATCAATTCAACTGCAGTTGGTTTGTTTTGATTTAAACCTTCATAACTTAAAAAATACAGCTAAGTAGCACCATAAAACAAAATAATAACATAACATAATAATAAAAATGTTTTGACAAAAATGTTAAAAACGGAGTTATCTCGTTTTGCAACAATATATATTGGTTAAATCTCAATGAGGAGTTAATCACATATATATTGTTGCAAAACGAGATAACTCCGTTTTTAACATTTTTGTCAAAACATTTTTATTATTATGTTATGTTATTATTTTGTTTTATGGTGCTACTATATATATATATATATATATATATATATATATATATATATATATATATATATATATAAATAATATTAGTGGTGTAACGTACCCTGAAGTCACGGTTCGGTACGATTTCGGTATAATAGGAAAAATGGTCACACTTTAGTTTTAGGGTCCAATTCTCACTATTAACTAAGACTTTTGCTTCAGTAAACCCCTAATTACTGCTTATTAGTTAGTAAGGTTGTTCAGTTTAGGTATTGTGTAGGATTAAGGGATGTAGAATAAGGTCATGCAGAAAAAGGCTTTAATATGTGCCTTATAACTAGTTAAAAGTGAGAATTGGACCCTAAACTAAAGTGTTACCGGAAAAGGCAACAAATCCACAATACTTAGTGTCTTAGTGTCTCATTTATTTTGAACAGACAGTAGTGCAAATCACAGTTTGTTCCACCTAGTGGCATTTAGTCCCTACCGAGATAATTGGTACAGTACAGCCTCCTTTAGTGTATTAATCACTAAGCAGTGAACAGAATGCACTCTTTCATAGGTCATATTTTTTGCAGGGCTGATAAAAAATAAAAGGTATTTGGTCACAGCCGGCTAAAAAACTGAAAAGCATTCTCCTTTGTCCATGAGCACAGAAAGACGTATTTGACACATACGTGCATTTAACTTGTTTTCAAGCGGTCATTCGCACTTGGTATGCACTGTTCTTCTTCTGCTCTTTTTTCCTGTTGTGGCGGTTGGAAAACAGTGTTGCATTATAGCACGCCCCCTTGTGGATTGGAGTGTGGATCACCTGTGACTGACTGTATTTGTTGTCTACACCTCTAATATATATAAAACAGAGAGAGAGGGATAGATGGATATTTGTGTTGGGGGTTGTTAAGTATTAACCTAATTCATAGGTTGATACTTAAATGCAATATAATTGAGAAGCTTCTGAACAATAAAAGCAAACAAACACTATTCACCTACAGTACATTATAAGACTTTATATAATAAAATGTATAACACATATCCACAGTATCTTATTTTACTACATCAACACGCACATTTCAAACTCAACAAAAACAAACAAGCAAAATGTAGAGGTTGATGTGGCTCTTGCGGGTTTTTAAGAGGGTGATGACTGAGATGTTTATCAGCCCTTTGCTGGCCCTCTTCAACATGTTACATAAACAGTGAGAAAATAGAAGCCTGTAAGGCTCTGGACAACATCCTGCCATTGAGAGAGAGAGAGAGAGAGAGAGAGAGAAGCTGAAGCAAGAAGATGAGTGAGGAATGATTGCTGATGGTAGAAAGAAAAATGAGGAGGAGTTTAGAGAGACTATGATAAATCACAGGCATGATCCACATGCTAAAATCTGTGTTTGTTGTAGAGGTCATCCGGTTGTTGTCAGGTTAATCAGAGGACTCTGTGGCAGCCCTCTTTAGGCCAGGCTGACCCTCTTTTTCTCTTCCTCTCTGATAATTTACACCATCTGGCCCGCCTGCCTGCTGCTGGAAGCATGACATCGCATCAGTGCCACGCCTTCTTCTGAAGCCTCCAGTGGCTCCGCTGGGCCACCCTCTCCTGGCACTGAACCTGTGGGGTGTCTGAGATGAACGGAGGGGCGTGGGATGGGAGGAGTAGAGGAGGAAACAGATCAGTTGTCTTATTATTTTGCTGGTTCTGTTTTGTATTTCGGTGGAATTTATACAGTTTTGAATTTTGGTTATATTCATGAGTTTGAGGTAGACTTGAGTTCATTGATTTTTATTTAACCACTCAAAACTAGCAGAGTCAGTATAATGATACTGACCATGCTAGTTGTTAGTGGTTAAATAAAAATAAAAAATAAATGGTGTTCTTTGAAGTACACTACTGTTTGGAGTCAGTAAGTTTTTTGTTTTTTTTTTCCACAAGGACACATTAAATCGACTCAATTTGAGAATAAAAACATTTATAATGTTCTTTTGAACTTTACATTCATCAAAGAATCCTGAAAAATTATCACTGTTTCCACAAAAATATTAAGCAGCTTAACTCTTTTTTTTTTTTTATTCAACTTTTTTTGTTTGTTTTTATTTTGTTTTTTGTGTGTGTATAATATGTCACAGTTTATTATATTTTGCTATCCTCAGTTACATAAATGAACTATAGTGTCCTCCACCCACTAGTACCAAAATATAAGAAATTATATCTAGTGTCTGAATAATTTTTGGTTTCACTGTAGTCTCTCAATTACTGAGGTCATAAAAGCTGCATGCATTTTTTTTAAAAGAATTCACAAATTGATGTTTAAATGCTGTCTATAGTTCTAGATGGAGTGTAGCATGTCAGACCGCAGATTATATCAACTTCCCAAAGGAGTATTTTATGTCGACTGCTTTCATTGGCTTGTTGTGGAGCATTAGAAGAAGCAATATAAAATGTTTAGATGTTTGGTGTAGCCTGAACTCTGACTGTTGTGATTGTTTATTTTTATGGCTTAGCACCCGTTAGGTGGAATCAATCTAACCTCACCTCCCTGTCTTCCCTTTCCTGTTCCTCCTTCCAGTGGCACTTTACAGCTGTAGGCAGCATGTCTCAACACATGACCATGACCCTTTTATTTTTCTAACTCCCTCCCTACCTCCTCCTCTGGCTGTCCATCTCTCTGTTTTCCTCTGTGGCTCCTGTGAGAGTCAGGTCGTGGTCCAGAGGAGACTGCATCATTGCCTGTAGTTAATGAGTGCAATGGGAGAAGTGAACTGAGGGCTGTTTTGGTATCTCAGAGTCCCAGATCTGGCCTCTCTACCTCCAGATCCAGTATCACACGTCCTCTCAGGTCAGGCCTCCTGTGGCCCCTCCAGCGCTGTTTGGCTCCCAGCAATGTGGCTTCAATTTCCTCCGTTTTGAAATGGTTATAGCCCCTCTGCTTCCTTCAGCAGGCAGGGTCTTTGCTTTGTTTTCTTTCTCTCTTGCTCTCTGTCCTTTCTCTTTTCCTGCTCGTTTTGATCGCTCTGTCCTTTAATCACCGCTCGGGCCCCCTGCATCGTAAGAGTGCAAAGAATTTGTTATGAGTGACATTTGACCTCTGGCCTGTAGGGACACAGTTTAAAGCCTGCTCGGTAGAACATCTCACTGGCAAAAAATACAAACAGTGAAATGCAGCCGCCATAAATTTCTTTTTCCTTTTTTTATGTTCTGGCAGTTCCTTTCTTGCTTTAAGCTCTCATAAGAATACCTTTCATAGACTGATCATTGTATTGAAAGTTTCTTTTCAACATTAAAGGCATGAGCCGAACGAACGTTAACGACAGTCTTTGCCCAAACCCGAGGCTTATACATATGCTACGGGCCCAGTTTCATCTGAACCTCTTTTCTTTCATGTAATCCTACGGGGGGGTGAGCTAAAGTGTTCCAGCGCTCAGACACAGAGAGCTTGTGTAGTCAAAAATCCCGCTTGCTGAAAAATTAGTCCCCTGACGTTGTGAATTATGGGGCTGAAATAGAGCTCTTTATTAATGTAGTCCAGGACTCACGTCAGCGGAGGTCTCAGAAATTATGCCACGTCGTGGGTCTGCTCTCACAGGAGGTTTTGCATATTAGACTGAGTACACATTATAAAGAACACATTATTAATGGAGCTAGAAACTTGGCCTACACAAGGTTCAAATAGACAAACTGTGGTCCATTTTTATCAAAATGTACTGCAGAATCTGAAAATACTATGTGTACAGTATATAGTGACATTTTCAAATTAAACGTTTTCTTCTGCTTGTTTTTTTTTGTTTGTTTTGTTTTTTTAAACATATTATATACGGTTGCAAAATATATGATTACAGACATAATATACAGGATAGGGTTGGGTCAGGATGGACAACTAGTTATCCAAGTCAGCTTGTGAGTTGTTGTTGTTGTAGTTGTTGTTAAGTCTTTTTAATATTTTTATATTCATTTAAAAAAAAATCTTTATTTAGCACTGATGAATTTTGAAACTTTAACATACACTGTAAGCAGCTACTTGATTTTGAAAAGATGCATTTTTGCATATTCCTTGATCTCATCTTTTTATGTATTGTTTTGCATTAACCTCTGCTGTAAAAAAAAAAAAAAAAGACAGATAGATCAGAAGAAAGCACATATTTAAACATATGACTACTCTCTCTTGCTAAGTTAAATCCATAGTGTGTGGTATGTATTGATAGACTGCTCTATTCTAAGAAAACGCTGGAATGTGTGTGCTGGCATTCTTTACCACCCCTGTGTATAGTGTGTGAAGAATTTAAGAGTTCTTTCTTCGTTAAGAGCCCCACGTCCTGTCTGTCAATGACTGTGTGTTTTGGTAAGAGCATGGCATGTTTTCTTTTTCTTGCTGCTTGCCAGAAACTACACGCTCTGCTACATGGAGGGGAAGGAAAAGCACACTCATGTTTAGTCTACATAGCACTTAAGTCACTTTGTAGGGAGATTACTTTTTTCCTATTGTAGTCTGCGGGTAGGATTTGTGATGTCACCATCCATCAGTGATCTTTTGTTAAATAATTAAGAGCAGGGATGTGGAAAATTGTGCAAGTTGGCTCCAGTTAAACATTTGCACTTTTTTAATTGTCTATTGGCTTTTTATTGGCTCTTCCTGTTTTTTGTTTTTTTTCCTCATCTTTTGCTCTTCTTTGCTCATCTTATTTGTTGTTGGTAGACATCTTTAGGGTGTTTTGTTGCCAGTGTTGTTGCCTTCCCCCCCAAAAAAAAATGTGAGGATGAGAACATTTGTTTAAAAAGGAACCTTACTTAAACGGGGTCTAATTGTGTTTCACTTCTGTTTTTCAGGCATCTGATGTAGGATCAGAGAAGCTTTTCTCGCCTACTGCACCTAAAGGTAAGAGCATATTGTGGGTTTCACATGTCATTTTTCTTGCATTGGATGTAGATCTAGACATGATTGCACTTGATTTGACCTTTTACCCCATTCATAAACTGGTTTTGAAAACGAAGTACACTTCAGGGTTGTCAATTAATATTCAATTAATTAATATACTTCCATTGTGCATATAACTCACACAAATAAACCCTTGTTTCACTTATTTTCCATTCTAGGAAGCTCTGTTCCCATTTCAGGCCAAAGTTCAGATAGTCTAGGTTATTGGTGTTGAAGTTAATATTTTTCCCCCCAAAGCCTGACAATATGCATTATGTTCCCTCAGGCAACTCTGAGCTCACTTTGAGAGCCATACATCATTCACAGGATTAATGTTACTCTTGCCGAAATAGTGCTGTTGTGTTTTTCTCATTTTTTCATGATTGTTTTTTCAAATAGGTAGAAGGGTTTTTAACCTTGTGAGCCAAAGAGATACCCATCTTTTCAGGTTCCGCTCAAATGCCATGTATGTAAGGGTGCACACATATAGAAGTACATAGTGCTAAATGTGGTAGCAGTTAGTCCTGGTCCGTCAGACTCATCAGAAGTAATTCCTCGATATAACAGACAGCAAATCTCAGATGCCTTGTAATCCTGCTAAAAGCCTGTTAAAATCCTAAATGATGAGATGGTTCTTATTTGTTTCCTTGTATTTTCCACTCATTTTCAAGTGGCTGCTGATAGAGGTTTCTGGATTTGAGTTACTTTTTACTGTTTCCGGCAGTAGTTAAAGTTTAGCTGAGAGCAGTGGGAAGTCGGCACTTAGTTTTTTTTTTTTTGTTTTTTTTTTAAGTTGGTTCACATCCAGGTTTTGTAGGGGAACTAAGTTGTGAAACGAATTCTGTTTGTTGCACAGTGCGGAGGAGATGTCGAGTTTAATGCCACACTTATGATGCCCGGCATGAGTCTTTTGGAAAGCTTTTGCCCCCCACTCTCTAAAAACAGTGAAAAGAGGAAGTGAGAGGAGACAAGTCGAGCTCAGAGGAAGAGCAGAACTTGTGACTACTGTCGGGGTCCACATTAAAGTCTCTTTTTTTGTACATGTTCCAGACATGTTCCATGTAACCATAGGAAAAGACTTGTGCAACAGCTGAAATGTTTAAAAGTAGATCAGAGCACATGGCTTGAGAACTTCTGATGTCAACAGAAGAACTTGTTGATGTTGATGTTCTAATCTGTTACGGTTGATGGCGAGACAAACTGCATCTTCCTTAATATCCTGCTAATGTATGTCAAGCAAACCCTCTCCCAGGGATCACAGGGATGATACAGAGAAAGCAGAAAGTGGTAAGAAGTTCCAGCAAAACCAAGAGTGGGAATGTGGATTAAGTTATTTAGGACTGCAGGAAATAAATATTATCGTACTTGCAATTTGATGCCCAGACTGTAGAGATTACAGATCTTGCAGGGGTGCATAACCTTTAAAATCCATTTCCAGTTCAGACTTTGTAACTGTTGATATCCATTAAGGGTGCGTTCACACTTGTAGTTCGGTTCGTTTGGTTCATTTGGCCCGGACCAAAGAAGAAAAAAAAAAAAACATTTAGTCCTGGTCCGGTTAGCGTTCACATTAGCAATTTTATCACCTAACCAAAAGATACCGAACCTTAAGGCATAGGTATACATTCACAACGTGATTGGTCGGATTTTATGACGTATTGCCTACTTTGAGACGGAACTTACCAAACATCCAAAACAGTGCTGTTTTCTGAGGTAAATGCGCTCGTTGTGTGTGCGTAGCGGTGCGTAGCCTGCATGCGATGGTATTTTGGCCAGCTGGGAACTCGTGAAGAGCTTATAAAATGTGTAAAGGAGTCAAAACACCGGCGGGAATCCATCCGTCACGCACACAAATGATCTGCTGCATGGAGACGCGCGTCTGATGCCTGTGATGGGCAAACTCGCCACTATGACAAGAAAAACCGACATGCGTGAGGATTCTGTCCTTTTTATGGTCTCGTCTTCCTGTTTTTGGTTCGGTTACATGTCTTTGGTCCGTGTTGCGTTCATATATCATTCGAACCGCACCAGAGTTCGTTTGGAAGCGGACCGAGACCCATCTTTTCAGCGGTCTCGGTCCACTTGTTTGGTGCGCACCAGGGTTCGAATGGCAGCGTTCACATATGTTCAAATGAACCGCACTATCCGAGCAATCGCACCAGGGTTCGTTTTAATCGAACCAAACATGACAAGTGTGAACGCACCCTAAGTTTCATAAAAGTTCCAGTGTGGATTTGTTAACTTTTAAGGTTCTAGAAGTCGCATAATACTTTGAACTTGGACTTCATAGGCTTTGATATCCAGCAAGTTTCATGATAGTTTAAGTTGTCTTCGTAACTTTTATATCCAGTGGTATCACAGCAGTTTCAGTTTGGCTTCTTTAAGGTATTACCTGGAAAACTTTGGCTCTCTGCTCCTGGGCTGTATTACAGGTACCTATCTTAAAGGTTCTCTAAGCGATCCTGGGCAGAGTAACTTCCTGTTGACGTTCGAAGTGTTGTCAAACAAAACAGAGGCTAGCTAGACCCTCCCTCCCCCTCCCCTCCATGCTTCCTGAAACAGTCATGAACACGCATTTAAAATCATTCTTGTCGGTTATTGTCTGGAGCATGTTTATTATGTTTTGTGGTCCAGGCTGCACCAGTTTGTTTTTATTTCCGTTTTCGGAGCTTGTGGCGGCTACAGAGACCGTGTTTTTTTTACAGTGTGTTCAGGGGACAGGCAGCTAGCGGATAGTGAGGAGATGTTTGCTGTATGTGACAAAAAACGTTTTGGCCTAAACGCGTGACATCGCTTAGAGCACCTTTAATTCTTGACTTTAGTAAAACTTCTATTTCTTAAGTGAAATGAATTGAAATCATGGTTTGTGTTGAGTTTATTTTTTTGAATTTCCTGTATGTCACATGGCCTTTCACTCGCTTTTGCAGTTGCCATAATCACTCTTCTGGCAATAGCTTCCAAAAGCACTTGGCAAGGAATGTATAGTATCATTACCCTTGTTCTCCTGTTGTCGTTGTTGAATGTGGGTTGTCCAGACTTTGTTCCATGGAATGCACTATTCCTCCAGGCTGTTATTCGAGATTTTGGGGGTATAGGAGCATATGTGTCCCATTACAGTATGTCCGCCGAGACCAATCTAAAGCTCGCTCAGCTCTGATCCCCAAATTGGTCTGCCCTGGAGAACTTCTGGCAGACTGATCACTCGCTTGGCTCACGTCTTGCGTTGGAGAATTGCATTACAGGGAAATACCTCGGCATGCATGTGGTGCAGCTTGCACAAATATGCATGTGTCTTTGTTTCTGTAAACAGCTTTCATGCACACTGGTGCTTGATTTGATTGATTTTGTGCCCTCAGTCAAGTACTGTGGTGACATACAAGTTTTGTATCAGCTTAACAGCTGTTTAGTTTTACTGTAATCTGTGCTTACATAATTACCATGATCGCTGTGCTTTTCATAACTTTTTAAGAGGCTTGCTCTCCATCTAGCAGTGCCAAGTTTTTCTTGCCCTGAATTAAGGCATAGTGAATTTATGCTCATAACTCATATAATTATATAAGTTAATCTGTTCTATTGTTGTAGCTATTGTTTGTAGTACTATCTACTGTTCATTATAGCTATCGATTGATCATCGTCTCTATCGTTAGTTCCATCCATCCACATATAAAATATAGCTGTTTTACATTCATTGTTTACTCTGTGCAAAGCTACAGTACAGCTAATGCAGAGCTATAAGGTGATTGTTGGACCTAGAACAGTGTGCAGCATCTGCCAGCAGCACAATAAGGTTAGAGGCTCTAGGCATAGTTGGGAGGGGGGTTGCTCTCTTTCTCTTCATTTTACCCATCAGTGAAGCGGTGACGCACCCATTTTGTGTGTGGGGTCTGTCAGGCAAACCTGGGGCATGCTGGGATAGCGAAGGAAGATTGTGGTGAAAAGCCATTTGTGAAGTGGATTTCTGGTTTGCTAATCCTGATTAATTTTGACCCGTTGTGCTCATTTTAAACAGCGTATTACTGTACGCGAGAAGCACCGCCAGCTTCGGGCCAAACTGAGAGCTTAGCGGCTTTGGAAGGCTTAACAGCAGATGGCATTTTAAGCCGGACTTAATAAATTGTTTCCATTAAACTTACCGGCCCACACATAGTGGATTAAGACTAAAGAACAAAGAAAGAAAGAGAGTGAGAAAGCAACAAAAGGAGGGGGGTAACAGCCATTGCCACAACCGCACAAGATCAAATTGATAACGCACCAGTTTTCGCCGTTAATCCACCGTTGCAAAAATCTGTCAGCTCACCAGCCCATGAAAACAAATTGACCCAACTAATTTATTATGAATAATATTTACAGTCCATACCATTATCATAACGTATGTAATTCCGGATTAAGAGCCACGTCTGGCCGTCACACGTTATACTCTGTTTTTCTTGATAGCATTTGGCCGAATCAATTCCGCAGAGGATGGATGCTACTCCCCCCGCCCTGCCTCCCCTCCACCTCCGTCCCCAGGGAGCCGCAGGGTCGTTCTCTAAGCACTCATTATATGCTACACGGCTCAGGGTCTCCGTGTCGAATCGCTAATCAAGCACTCTGTCTGCAGGCCCACGATTCAATAGCCGTTGAGTGGCCTTTGTTCCTACCCGCTATTTGCTGCATGTCAATAAAAGTCTGCTCCCTGCTCCGCCTCAGCGGAGGAGCCCCCCTTCGCACACGCCCTCCCCTCAGTCCTTTAGAATATAAAATGCACTCGCTTCTCTCCCCTCCTGCAAGGGTGAAAAAATAGAGGGAGGGAAAAATGAGCGGAGGCCAGCAGGGGTCAAAGGATTTGGGGGGAAGCGGTGGAGAATGAGAGTGTGTTTGTATGCGGCTCTTCTCCTCTACTGAGGTTAATGCTGGTGTATTGCTAACCTTAGCGCTGCAGTGTTTGTGGCCTCTTGCCCATTAAATAATGAATAGAAGTTGACCTCTTGACCAGCTAATCAGCTTTGCAGCTGTTGGATCATGGAGGCATAGAGATCGAGGAGTCACAGTCAGGGATGGACCATCGTACGGACTTGGGATATTTCAAGATTAGCAGCTAATATTAAACCCACCAGTCATTGCTGAGGTTAATGTTGCACTTACAGGTGGAATTGGATTGGTATTTGTTTAATAAAGCCTGTCCAGCTGTTATTGTGTGTAAATGTTCCACAGCTGTTTAGTCCGAGCTCTTTTTGTTTTGTGGCTAGTCATTTAGCCAAGCTTGTCATTTGATATTAATAAACATAGAATGCTGTTGTCCTTGCTGTTGCTGTTGTTTGGGTGATTGTTCATGCTTGTTTTCTGTTCTGTGCCTTTTTACTCATGGTTTACACACATATTGCCATTTATTCAAAGTCTGGCCCATATTGCAACTTATTCTGGCTAGTTAGACAGGAAGAGATCCGACTGTTTGACCAATATGTAAAGCATGTAAATTACTTTGAAGAAACACCCACGCTCTGAAGCTTGTTGTGTATATATATTCAGTTGAATTGTTTTAGACAAGGAAAATTTCTCTCAGAGTCGGAATGTTTCATAAATGTCGTTTGGTCCCACTTGGCTCTGAAACAGAACTGCTACTTCAGCTCAAATAGCAGAATGGCATTCATATCTCCAACTTTTATTATTCTTCCCCACCATCTCAGAACATATGACCATTTGTTGTGGTAGCTGGCTTGTGTGTGCTTGTGTGTGTGTGTGTGTGTGTGTGTGTGTGTGTGTGTGTGTGTGTGTGTGTGTGTGTGTGTGTGTGTGTGTGTGTGTGTGTGTGTGTGTGTGTGTGTTTTCCTTTCGTTTCTGGAAAGCGAGTGTTATGAATGTTCCTCTTTATTGATAGCGCTAACCCTGTTTGTGTAGTTCTGCCTGTCAGGAAGATGAAAATAAATAGCAGGAGCGTGGAGGAGATAAAACATGTGTTTAATTATTAATTGAGCCATTACTGACAGAGATTGCCTTTTTGATAAAAGGCAGGAAGCTGCTTCAGGGGTAGAAAAAGCAATTACTAAAGCTATCTTCCTCTTCCTCTCCGCCCGTCGTTTTGCTCTGCGCACACAGAAAAACATACCCTGTCGACTAACCTATTCCATAAATTATTTTAATTTCCTTTCAATATTTATGATGTTTTAAATTATGATTCTGTTGTCATGTTCTATTTAAATGGAGAGGCACTAGAGCCATGCTATACTACAGTGGCTGTAACTATTATCTTAACTGGCTGGAGTTGTTTTTATTAACACGTTTCAGAAAATAATATTACATCTCAACATGTTCGTTTCCCTTTTCATTTCATTCCAATTTGGTCGAATGATCGCACATGGTGTATTGATTTTGTTGACGTCTGGCCATTTGCTGAAATGCTATCAGTTGCTGTGCATTTAAGCTGACTGTGCATGGGGTATTGATATTGCTGTAGCTTTCATTTGCAGAGATTTGTTGGACAGTTTTCTGAGCCATAATTTATGAGACATAACATAACCTTTCAAATACTTGACTTTGCGGAAATTGAATATTGTCCAGAGGCTTTACCAAATGGGCATTCCCTGATTGCCGCTAAATCGGCATCACCTGCTTTCAAATGGAGCGGCATTTAATAGACAGAGCCGTAGATCACTGAAAAGCCACGTAATATCGCGTTCATTATCGAAGGCGGTTCATCGAACGCGATATTGCGTGGCTTGTCAGTGAACTATGGCTCTGTCTATTAAATGCCGCTCCATTTGAAAGCAGGTGATGGCGATTTAGCGGCAATCAGAGAACCGGCTTTACTGACGAAATGTGCGTGACAATCGCATGCAATATATTGGTCATTAAAAAATGTGTTAAAATAATGCACATAAATCTTAGCACAGATCTTTAGTGGACATGTTTTCACAAGATTTACAAATTGTTACCCAAGTCATTAAATAATAACATTTGATGCGTGTGATGATCCATAGAAAGCTGAGGAAAGACTTCATCCACCATAAGGGAAGCCATTGTTCCATAGTTGGGCAGGTTTAAAGTAAGCGTCTTTTACCTCTCAGTAAGCTTTCCCAGAGCTACCGGTCTAAGCCTGTTAAAACCATCCTTACTCTGTGCCATGGCCGCCCTGGGACCAGACGGGGATGGAGCAGCGCTCTTGAGATGATCTAGCAGCCCTACAGCGAGGAAAGCTGCTTGTAAAGTTGAGGTCAGGCCTTCTCAGGAGTCTGCCTGCATTTGCACAGGGTAATTTTAGCACTCGTGGGCCAGCTAATGACCGGTTTCTTTCAAGAGTTGATTGCTGGAGCTCGTTTAACTATCCCCAGTGTGATCACTCCCGCTAGGGCTGGGATAACCATCAGTCTAGCTGCAGGGTAGCTGCATTTTTTTTAGCCAGAGAGAGTATGTTTTTTATCAGGATGGCTAGAATAGGCAGTGAATATCAAATATGTACGCTTGGCTCTTTATCGCCCGTTTGAAGGAGATGCCAGGATGAGATTTTTAGCATTTTGTTTCATTGTGTCCTGCTTTTGAAGTCAATGCTATTTGCAGAGGACGTTGTTATCCTAGCTCGCAAAGCCAGATGGTTGTTGCTTGTGGCCAAACATGAATCTTGGATAATGTTCAGTCACTGGCAGAGACGAATTGCTAGACTGGATGGATATTGCAAACACGCTTGTAATGGATTCGACATTTCGGGAACCGGTTCAGAAGGATCTTATAAAGACCGGAATTCTGTGGCCGAGCACAGGAAGGAGGTTAAATGAACAGAATTCCATGACCAGGAACAATATGAAAGCGCTTCCATGCTTGTTGGAGTTCAAAGGACTTAGGCACGCTTTAACGTGGTTGCGGTATGTCGTGCTACAAAGTAGCATTTATGTTTTTATTTGCTCTTTATCAATGCTATACATATTCAGTGTTCAAGATATAAGTCACACTGCCATGGCAAGTTCAAACACACGCTTCTGTACGTTTAAGTTACTCCGCAGATGCGTTTTTCCATCTGCATTCATCATGCTGAAGTCTTGCAGCTCAGAGACGGTTTGTGAGGTTAAGCTAATTAGCCCTGAAATCAGCACATGGTAGAAAACCGCAGAGGGACGCTCTTCAGTGAGAGACGTTGCGCAGAGATCTCGTATTTTATGTTTAGACGGTCATTAATCGTTTCGAGCTACGCTAAGGCGCAAATACCACTGTGTGAGGCTCTCGTCGCTGAAAAGGGAAGGAAAGAAAAAAAAAATGAAATCCCAATCTGTGTGGTCTTCTATTAATCAAACAGGCATCTGTTCCCCCTTGTGCTGAGCACAGGATAGGCCTCTTAACAGCCTTCCTCTCCAGTGGCCCCATTCAGACCCAGAGTGGCTGTTATTTTAGCACCGTGCTGGAGAGCAGCGAAAGAGTGGGACGCTGAACCCCGTTGATGTGTTGCCTCGCTGGGGAGAGACCGGATAAGAGGATCCCAGGAGTGGATCTCGACTATGAAGAGCCATTTAGAGGTAGACCTTGCTGCCTTTCCTAGGTGTGAGGGGGCATGAAGGCCACAATGGCAATAGATGTGGAAAAGATGAGCAGGTACCAAACAAGACCTGCTTTTTGTGCGCTACAGCCAGTGGAGTTCATGTGAATTTTGTGATGTCATCTTAAAGTTGAAGTTTAACCCAGACAGTCCCAGCCTCAGACGTCATGTCCACAGACACATCTGATGCATATGGAACACTTAACTGGAAACACTTCAGGATTTTCAAAGTCATCATCTGGTTGGTTGAATTCTACAGGATGTCTGGGAGACGTGTGTGTCACGTTCTTTAACGGTCCGCTTGGAAACAAATGCTGTGATGCCAAACCTCATGTTTACAGCTGTGACAATGACCAGGATCAACTAAACGCTGGATTTTCAAAAGTATGTGAAAAGTATAGGATCCATTGTTACGGTAAACTTACACAACGTTCTTGAATGAATAATTTATTAGATGCATGCCGATCTGTTATTGTAGGAACATCGACTTTATATTTTCACACCCCTACACACAATAGAGTCCAGACCTTCTGCCATCAGTCTGAAGGTCTAGCTACGTGAGACTAACCCACACATGACTTACATATAGTTTTCTTATAGTTGCACACACATGACCTCTAATATATGAAGCATGTTTTCCAGGGTTTTAATTAATTTGGAATTGGAATTGAAATTGGAATTTGAATCGGAATGACAGGAAGAAGAATTTAAATACATTTAACGCAAGCAATCCATTCTGGAAAATTAAGTGTCCTCCCACCTGGGTCCATAAGTCTTTAAAAGTTTTTTTTTTTTTTTTTTAATTTGTTTTTGTATTATAATGAAATACATTAAATAAAATTGTTTAGTTTTAGTTTTAATTCTTAATTACATTCAAATTTTAATTGAAAATGTGTATCGTTTTTTTAACCTGAAGTCAGGAATTTAATTGGAATTTAAAAGTAATTCTCAAATCAACTCCGAATGATACACAAACCTTATGTTTACATGAACTCCTTTCTATTCGTACATGCATGTTCCTTGTTCAATTGGACACCCTGAATGTTATTTTCCCCCATGAATCCAAGATATCTGCGATAAATACATTCTGCTCAGCTGTGAACCCCTGTAGGTTTGATAAGGGTGTGTTTTGGAGGTCTTCTCTTATGATTGCAAGTAAATTGAAAGCATGTCACAGAAGACAGTTTTGGTGAATATCTACATGGGCAGCTGTGGTGCTTTATCATTTACCCGAGGCTATGGATTTTCCTTTACTAACCGCCTGAATTTAAACCTGGATCAGTGAGAACATTAGTATTGGCCAAAGGTTCTTCAGCAAGAATGAACCACCTGGGTCTCTCTTTTTAAAGAAGCTTTAAAATGCTTCTCTTCTAGGAGGCTTCTAGCTGGCCTATTTGCACTCAGACACTTTTGTAGGAAACATAGATGGACCTCTACTTGAAAGGTGCTTTGAGTGTAGTCATGGACAGGAATCTTTGAAAAGCTACACCTCATGCATTAAACCTAAACATTAAGCAAGCCCCTTTTTTTTTTTTTGGTCCCCATGAAGAAAACATTATAAATCTTATATAATTGAGCTTATATTATACTAAGTGAAAAATGTGAAAATGCAGAAAGTTTCTTGTGTATGTGTGTAACAGGAAATTAGAGGAGACATGCATGTTTGAGCGGGTCCCCCTGAGCGGTGCTCGAGGTCAGGACAGAGGGCCTGTCTCCATTAGTTTTACTGGCATGCCTCCAAAACCTTCTT
The DNA here is from genome assembly GCF_024489055.1 of Chanodichthys erythropterus. Taxonomy (NCBI): domain Eukaryota; kingdom Metazoa; phylum Chordata; class Actinopteri; order Cypriniformes; family Xenocyprididae; genus Chanodichthys; species Chanodichthys erythropterus. The sequence goes on from NC_090233.1 coordinate 24,481,531, forward strand.
TGCCCCTTCACACTGCCTTTATTACTTCCCTCCCCACTGTACTGCTTAAAGTCTATACAGATGGGTTAAAGTCTAGCCTCATACAGTTAGATGCCATATTTAATTTGATGCAAACGAACAAGGTTGAAGTACAATACCTTCTGTATGTCATACTGATGTGTCTGAAACATATATTGTCACATAAAAATCCAGTGAAAACGTGATGAATTTCAGATTCAGACTGATAACTTGCAAGTCTTTTGGGACAATTTATTAAAATAACAAAAGAGTGAATCATACTATACTGGTCATGCTTTGTTTTTTGTTTTTTTCTCTATGGTACTCTTGCAAATGTCTGCAAGATGTTTGATCAACAACACTGTCATATTCATATTTTACCTCCATAAATCTGCTTACATTGCTTCTGTTGAGCTTTAAAAAACTGACAGTCATCATATACCTCTCCCCATTGTGTTTAGTCCTGTTCTTTAATGATTTAGGGTGCCTAAAAGTAGTGTGTGTTTGCTAACTTGATATTTCCCTGCAACCTTATCCCATGTCTTTATCCCAGTGTCAAACCCACATGAGGAGTCCCATCAGAGTTGAACAAGAGGGTCTCAGAGCTGTAATTTAGCCCCTGACTGCATGAAAGGACACGCTTGGCTATTGTAAACACTCCGATGTCGCCTCTTAAAACACTGTCATACAGAAGTGATGAATTTCTGAACAGGACCCTAGATCCTCTCAAATAACAGTGTTTCTGGCTTCTTTTTTTTTGGTCTGTTAAATACAGAAGCTTTTTGTTAGTTGCTAGCCCTCAGACGATCTGAAAAATAAGCCTTGAAGGATATAGATTGAAAGATATGATTGTGGAGTGACAATGAATGTTTTGTTTGGGGTTATTTCCCCCTTCTGCAAAATGAAAAGTTTTCCAGTGCCTTCTGCGGTGCTGGCAGAAATATATCTCTTCACCTGTGATGCAATCTCAATTTCATCCAGTTTGTTGTTCAGGTGTTGCAATTTCTGAAGGCATTCACAGAAACAACAGAATAATACATGCCCTGTATGGTCTTTAATGAGACGGAATGCTCTTCAAACATCTGTGAAGGATTTCAGTGAAAAGGAGCCATGTTTTATGCGGAAAACGCCCAGGAATTGTAGTAAACAGTCCATACAATGAGATCTTTATCAGGGTCTGAGTCTGATCAAAACCGTTGGTCTGACGGTTACTTGACCCGTGTTCATGTCATGTCCTTTCTTTAATAAGTTTTTTTTTTTTCTTTTTTCCATAAAGTCACACTATGAAAGATACAATCAGCCCTGCATAAAGGCGATTATCCAGTTTAATTTGCCATGAAGATGTTGAGATATTCTTCGCCTTGAGATGGCTGAATTATTTTATAATAAAGTCACAAGGCGAGTCATTAGGGAACAAAAAAAAGATCATAAGACATTTGAAAAACATGCATGCGGTCGTCCACATGTGCCCCTTCTTGTGAGGTGTGTGCACGGGCGTGCACACTAACCAAGCAAAGCGGTTTCCGTCCAATGCTCATTTTTTGACTGGAAGCGGTTAAGTGAAAAAGCACTTGAGGGAACATTATCCGAATGAAAATATTGACAATATGCCTTTACACCACCTTGCCACTATGGCCACAATGTCAAAACAACAAGTCAGGTGTGATGGGTAGAAGAAGGCCCGTCAAAATGTGATTGTTCCTTCGAGTTCACCGTGGTAGGAAAGCCGGTTCCAGGTACATAAAGAGAGGGGCATGAAGGCACAAGAGCTCTTTCAGACCCATGTTATGCTACTTGGGCCGTTGAATGATTCCCATTCATCCGTTTCCCCTTCCACTGAAAAGTAATCAGTTACTCGCTGAAAGATGATATTATATGCACCTAATGTCATACAGGTCTGAAGCAGGTTCATGCCTGATAGCATTGTTAGTGAACACCTTTATTTGTGCTCTCCCATGGCAAAATGCTCACTACCACAAATGGCTTTCGCCCATGTTGTTTGGCCTGTTTTTTTCCTTTTCATTCGCTTTTCTCCTCCTGTTTCACCTCCTGCTTTTCTCTGCGGCCTGTAAATCAGGAGAAAAGCAGCTGGCAGTGCTAATAGAGGATGCTCTCCTGCAGGGTAACAAAGAGGTATTGTTAGGTTTGTAAGGGCATTATGCAGCTAAATAAAGCTGACATGCTGAGGTGGAATTATTGCCCATGCTGAGCCTGGCGCTGCCCCGTGAAGCGAGGCTGAGAGTCGGCTAGAAAGAAACCAGAGCCGGAGAAACCAAGAGAGAATGGGTTGCCATTCCAGAATGTTCTGTAATGATGTATGTTCTTATAGTCAGAGTCATCAGTTCTTCTGCTCTTCTCACAACTTGAATGGCACTTAAAAGACCCCCTGTGGTGAAAATCGAGTTTTTGATGTTGTTTATATGTCTGTGTGGTGTTTTTAATATGCTTTAAGACAAACCATGTGCGAATTCATTAGTCAACACCATTGCAGAGTATTTTAAACTGCAGTGTACTAAACACAGTCTCAATAAATTTAAGCCGCCCCTTTCTCCTACCATCACAAACTTGTAACCCATCCCATCAACTGAGTGGCTAATGGGAACATGGTTTGTGTAACATTGTGCAACACATTATTAGCTGTTTGATAACATAGTCAAGCCAAAGGCTAATCATATCAATTACTGTTTTGTGTTGACTTTTATTCAAATTCTGAATGGATTATTTATGTTATAAAATTATATGTTATAAAGTTCCGTTATAATCAAAGTTGTCTGTATTGCACAATAAATTTCTTATTTAGAGTGTGTTTACACTTTGTCAATTATAGGATTTGCATGCATTCAGAACTCATCATTGGAAAAAAAAGAATCCACTCACCGTTTTGACCAGTGAGTGGATTCTGACTAAATTAAATGCTTCTGATTGGTCACTGCGTTCAAGAGATCAAAAAACATGTCTGTGATTGGCTACGTAGCTTACAACTGTAAAAACATATAGTAAATAGAAACATTTGACATTCTCCAGATCGCAAGCACAAATACGCACTGGAGTGTTTACCAAATCTTCAATTTTTCTATATGATATTACTACAGTATGAACTAAGGGCGCTCTTGATTTCGTTTGCACCCTTAAGCACCCCCGTAGTTCTGGGCCTGTCTGTATAATTCACTCTTCTTCTACTGAATCAGTTTCTGGTTCAAACAAATATAGCCAAATCAAACCAATATTTCCACTTGCCATTGTGTACCATTTACAACAGTTGATCAGGTAGTCCAAAGAATAGCATATTTGTAAATTAACATTAACTTGGATTAATAAATGATTAAATGTTTATTGTTAGTTCATGATACCCAATGCATTAACTAATGTTAATGATTCCTTATTGTAAAGATATAGAGAAAATTGCTTAATTTTAAATTTTAAACACTTACTTTACACAATATTTACTCTATTATTAACTACAAATATTTGACAACAGAAAGTGTACTATCCTTTAACAAAGGCAGAATGACTACTTCAGTTAATCTGCCAATTTCAATAAACTCAAAATGGCCAAAATAACTATCTAATATATTACTAGTCCAAACCCTATATTGAGGTTAATCTAATGAGAGCCAAAGTCATTGTCTGACTTCTTCAGCTGAAAGACTTAATATGTGGCCATTTATGGGTGGTTCTAATATTTTGGCTTTTACTCCAAATGTCAAAGGCCAGGGAATCAAAATTTGTCTGTTGTATTGGCCTGCATACGACTGAGTCTCTGCTGATTCCAACACCCTTCTGAGCCGTAAGACGAATCTTTATTAGAGCAGACAGCCATTGTCTGCAGTCATCTAGATAATTGCAGCGCTGGGTCCTCTTCTCTAATCAATCCAGACAGCTGCCGCCGTGCCTGCCGCGTTTGCCAACCGTGCAGCTCAAGCTAATTAATGAAATGATGAGCCGTTTGGGCACAACGTGGTACCACACAAACAATCTGGGACGTTTGGAAATGGCCAGCCCACATCAGAGGCACAGATAGATTAGTGAAGAGCTTGTATTTTTATCACCGTCGTAAAAATGAATGTTTCAGAAGTGCTGCATACTGTGAAAGTAGTAGAATTTTTGTCATCCAGAAATGAAATTTCTAGTCTTATTTACTCACCTTCATGTTGTTCTAAACCAGTATGACTTACTTTCTTCTGCAGAGCACAAAGGAGAAAATAAGAAGACATGCTCTTTTTCAACTATAATGAACAAGAACTGGCACTTCAGAAATGGATGCAAAAGCAGTTCAGGTTGTTTATTGATAATCTTCCTCAAACATAACCTAATATTGTATATCTTTATCTTTATTGTCGACCGAGGTGGGAAATTGTCTTTGGCTCACCAGCACATAAAATACAAGTAGTGTTAAAAACAACAAAAACAGAACAAAAAAACAGACAAATTCACATTTCATAAAAATTACAATTCATGCCGCTGTCATTTAATTTATCAAATACTTGCGGAATTGAGAATTTTGATAGCATTTGAAATGAATACAGTTTGAATCATGAATTAATAATTTAGACTTATTTAGTGAATCGATTCATTTATCTAAAAAAGGATTTGGTCACATCACTAGTTCTCCCATGAGTGTTTTAAGGAGAGCTAGTTGACAAGATTTTCAATAAATAACCGCTTTAAGATTGTTCACGCAAATCTATTGTATGGTTTTAGAAGCGCATGAGTCATGTGGACTACTTTTATGGTGCTTTTATGTCCTTTTATGAAGCTTAAAATCTGCTTAAATTCATTGCAGCTGCATTGAAAAGAGTGACCAGCACAGTCTTCAGAGTTTCTCATTTTGTTCATTCAGGTTTAGAACAACATGAGTATAAATGATGAAAGAATTTTCCTCTTTGGGTAAACTATTTCTTTAACATAAAATAGTGTAGTTTCTAATACCAAAATGTCATTTTTGATAATTAATGAAACTCAATACAAAGAAGTTAATCATTTTTCTTATGCATTTTGCCCTTCAGTCTTCATTCTGTCCGTCAGTAATCACGCATGGCATGAAACAGGATGGCATATGCCGTCTAAGCCATATGGGCACAGTGTGAGTCTGTTCCCAGCATGGGGAAACAGTGGTTCATAGAGGGCACGGAAAGCTTCCAAATCTCTGAAATGAACAGTAGGCGCTCACAGATTTTCTGTGTGGCTTCACCAGCCAACATGTTGCAGCTTAACACCCGGAGTGCTCTGGTAACGCCTTGCCCTGTCCCGAACAGAGATGGAAATAGAGGACCAATGTCTTCGCACCAGCTGTCATTGGCCCTTAAAATGTCTTGAAACACACAGGCTGTTTTTGCATGTCTGTGATCTCAGTAGGGGATGGGTTTAGAAGAGCTGAAACTAAACTTCTCATAGAGAAGTACTAGGGGGGATTATGATTAGATTATGCAATAATACTGTAAATACTGTAGTAGCTGCATGTAATACTATACAGTGATTTAAATTGAAACACACCATCAGGGATACAGCAATGTTGAAAGTGTGACCTACAAATCTAGTATTTTTGTTTTCTGCTGTACATTAAAATATTTTAATGTATGTTTAATAATTTCTGTTTTAAAATACAGAATTTTAATTACATATATGCCATATATGTAATTAATAATATATATGAAATAAATAACATCACAGCATTTATTTCCATCAAGAGGTGCATCAATTTTTGCTCAAGATCTTGTATTGACAATGCAAGAGGCGAGCACTCTGTAAAGTCTCCTCCAGCACATCCCAAAGACTTTCAATGAAATTAAGGTCTAGACAATTCATGCGTGAAAATTATTCTTCATGCTCTCTGAACCATTCTTCCACAATTTAAGTGATGAATCTTGACATTGTCATCCTGGAATATGGCCATGATGTGTCTTCCTACATGGTTGTTTAAAAAATGAAAAGCTACACACTCCATCTTTAAGGGTTAAAAGAACTGTTGCCAAACATATAACATCTTAGAACCATAATAATCAGTGCAATAATGATCCAAACATAAACTCTTAAGCATTTGTTTATTTAAATCCAAACAGCGACTTGTGTGTGTGTGTGTGTGTGTGTGTGTGTGTGTGTGTGTGTGTGTGTGTGTGTGTGTGTGTGTGTGTGTGTGTGTGTGTGTGTGTGTGTGTGTGTGTGTGTGTGTGTGTGTGTGTGTGTGTGTGTGTGTGTGTGTGTGTGTGTGTGTGTGTGTGTGTGTGTGTGCTTTTGTTTATATTACATTGTGGGGACCAAATGTCCCCATGATGTAATATAAACCTGAGTTCACCTACATCGTGGGGACCAGCCAGCGGTCCCCACAATGTAAATGGGTTTATAAATCATATAGAATGAGTTTTTGTGAAAAAGTAAAAGTTTGCACAGTTTCCTGTGAGGGTTAGGTTTAGGGGTAGGGGCAGGGTAGGGGGATAGAATGTACAGTTTGTTCAGTGTAAAATGCATTGAAGTCTATGGAAAGTCCCCACAATTCACAAAAACAAACGTGTGTGTGTGTGTGTGTGTGTGTGTGTGTGTGTGTGTGTGTGTGTGTGTGTGTGTGTGTGTGTGTGTGTGTGTGTGTGTGTGTGTGTGTGTGTGTGTGTGTGTGTGTGTGTGTGTGTGTGTGTGTGTGTGTGCGTATGCGTATGCGTATGCGTATGCGTATGCGTATGTGTACCCATAAATATATTTATGGGTATACATAAATATATTTTTCACATTTTGACAGTTGTGAGACAGCATTCAGGTTTATAATCAACATTTCTGAAGCCAAAATCTGTTTCATCAGCTAGAAGAACCCACCCAGTTTGTGATTTAGATGTTTTGGCATTCTCTGTTCTTTGTTGGCACAATGAAATGCAGATCCCAGTGGATTTGACTGGTAAAGAGGAGAGAATTTCCTGTCTGGATGCAGCTAATCTGTGAAAAGATGACAGCTCTCCATGCAGCACCTGCACGCAGGATAAATTCTTGTCTTATTTTGTTTGTTGACTTCATCAGCTGGAGGCAGCTTTTAGTTTGTTACTTGTGGTGTTATATCTGTCTTTGTGCATGAGTATTAATGTTTATTTTTTGGTACACCGTGATGATTGAGAGATGTACCACAGGGTTTGCTAAGGAAATCAGCTCAGAATGTGTAGCGTTAGGCTTGAGTTCTCACAGCAGAAGGCAGTGCGGTGTGTGAGTATTTGCAATAAGCATCAATGGCCCCTGGTCATTTGGGAGAATTTGCATCCCCTGCTGCCTTATCTTAAGACCCTGTTTGCATATGAGCTGTTTTTATTACATATAAAACAGAGACAGACTAAGACGTAAATCCATAATCTCCCATTTGCATCTGCAACAGGAGACGGTTGAGAACATTGTTGTAAAGTGTGGGGGGTGGGGGGTGGCTTAATGGTCTGGAAATAGAAACAGGCTGCATCCCAAATCATAGTATGCAACATTAGGAATAGTGTGTCTCATGTCGAAAATAGTGTGTCCTGATTATCTATCTATCTATCTATCTATCATTAATTCATTCGATCTTTCTATCTGTCGTTCTATCATTCTATCTATCTGTCGTTCTATCTATTGTTCTTTCATTCTATTTATCATTCTATTGATCTGTCATTCTATCTATCTATCTGTCAGTCATTCTATCATTCTATCTATCGTTGTCATTCTACCTATCGTTTGTTCGTTCGTTCTTTCTATCATTCTTTCTATTGTTCTGTCATTCTATCTATAATTCTATAATTTTATCTATCGTTCTATCTATTGTTCTGTCATTTTATCTATCATTCTGTCATTCTATCTATCGTTCTTTCTATTGTATTTCCTATCGTACTTTCTATCGTTCTCATTCTCTCATTCTGTCTTTCTGTCTATCATTCTATCATTCTTTCTATCGTTTTGTCATTCTATCTATCATTCTTTCTATCTATCTATCTATCTATCTATCTATCTATCTATCTATCTATCGTTCTGTCATTCTATCATTGTCATTCTATCTATCTATCTATTGTTCTTTCTATCATTCTTTCTATCATTTTGTCATTCTATATCATTCTATCTATCGTTCTATTTATTGTTCTGTCATTCTATCTATCGATCTATCTTTCGTTCTGTCATTCTATCTATCTATCTATCGTTCTGTTATTCCATCTATCTATAGTTCTTTATATCGTTCTGTCATTCTATCGTTCTATCTCTATTTATCTGGTGTTCCATTGTTCTGCCTCTCGATAAGACCTAGAAACCTTCAAAAAGATTGTTCAAAACATTTTAAAAAGATTGTTCAAAAATTTCAAACAAAGTTTGGTCAAGGCAAGATTCAAACTTTACATTTTTTTGTTTTGTTTTGTTTTTAGCTACATATCATGATTGTATACAGTATTTGTTTCAAATTTGATTTATTTTAATTCTGCTTCCCTTACTGAAAGAAAAAAATCTTTAGAAAAAACATCTTCCATTACGTTTATGGGCATTTCCTTCAATCCTAAATCACAATGCAATACAATGGGTAATTCAAAATATGGGGAAAATGGAATACGGAAAATTCCTTAAATTTAACAGTATGTTGTGCCACATTTTTAGACATTTTGGGAGTGTACATTCAAATTCAAATTGGATCCTATTTGCTACTGCCTATACTTATAAACACTTGACAAACACTCATGGACAACATTATAAATCAAATTTCTTACTAAATATATCTCTATAGTAATCAGGTGTATATCAGGTGGTGATGATTTGGTTGTCTTTAAATTCATTCACTTGCTATTAGTTACACAAGTGCCTACTATAAGTAGATTAGATAAGTGACTTATAATGTGAGACTGTTTTTCAGAACACTGGAAAGAATTTCCTCTGGTAGCTAAAGCCATCTGTCTGCACTTTCATCATGTCGGTGTGTGTGTAATGGGTAGAGTACGGCAGCTCTCCAGATGTTCCAAGACGGCTGTCTGAGCCTGAAATGAGTTCAGAGGTCAAGGATATCTTAGTGGGACAGCTGTGGGGCGAGGCTGGGGTCACCCTTCTTCTGCTTGAACCATCCGTCATGAGTACACACACCCCTACTAACACTGGTGGTGGTTCCTGCTGCAGTAGGCACGTGTTGAGGCCAGAATCCCTTGAGGGATTGTACCATGAGAGAAGCAGCAGGGGGAGAGGATAGATCAATAGTCTGCTGAAGTGTCATCTGGTGAACAGGGATGCCAACACGTCCCAAGGGAGTGTCACTCTCTCCTCAGAATGCGACCTCTGACCTCTGCAAATCTGTGGGTGTTCCTGAGGCCACTCTTGTCTGCGTGTCTAATAGCTCTACTGTGATTTCACTCAGTCTTAAGGGTTGTTGCCTGTTTTATGTTCCAGATTGAAAGCGCTGTTCTGTTCGAGGCTTGAGAGAACTGAATGGCATGAAATGGCATGGCGAGAATTTTAGTAATGTTGTTATTTATTTTTCTGCACCATTTGTTGCCTGCTGGATAATAAAAAAGTCCATATAAGGCTACCTAGTAACCACCTAGAAACACCCTACTAATAGCAACACAATGAAACTACTTTGAAGTGAACACCCAGCAAGCAATAATCCAAGCCCCTTAGTGTTATAGTGGCAAAGTTTGCATGGGTAAGCAGTAAAAATCTACTCTCTTTACACTGAAGTTGGTGTGTTCTATGGTTTTGTTGTTAGCAGGCACAATAAATCTATCGTTGACCTTGGTGTTAGATAATGAGGTCTTGTTTGTCTCACAGAAATATTTCTGCCTTGAGGCCTGTCAGTTGTCAAAAACAAAAGTTAAAGGAGTTACAAGTTTATTTGGCACTATCTTCTCATTAACACTCTGAGGTCTGACGGTATCGCCGGCGATACCACCGTGGTTTTTTTCTTATCAGTGTGAAAGAGACTCAAAATACTCCGTCAATGTTGCACATACAATTAAGAGTTATACACCATTTTAATCTGTGGAATATTTTCTTTCATTTGTGTACACTCAGAGTAAAAACAGAATTTTGTGCTTTTTGTAAAATAAAGAAAACTAACATGATGCGTGATTTCTCCTCTCCCTCTGAACGAACTCCAATCTGATAGTTCTCAGAAAATGAACTGTAACTTAGTGAATACTAATGACAAAAAAATTACACTTATGTCTAAAAAAACGTTAAGATGTCAGGTTTTAAATCATGTAAGTCAAATCGAAAACAAACCTTCTTTGTTTATGTAATCTGTATGAAAAGAGAGCCATGTCAGAAATCCGTGATTCAGCTCATTATCTGCTAATGCGGCCACGCCCACGGAGCCAGCGCTATTCAGACGCTAATTCAGTCAATACATGCATTTATTATCTCAATCGTGTATTTATTGTCTTGAAAAGTGTTTATCTGGATGTAAAAGTCATGGTTAGCGATCTCTAGAAGACATGCAGTTACTTCCTGTTTACTTGTCTTCTACAGATGAAGTTTAGATGAGTTTTTGTTTCTTTAGCGCCCTCCTGCTGCTGTATGTATTGGAAACTCCATTCATGGAATAGCCTCTTCTTCTTTTAGATGAATTTGTGGACTAAAATGCACAGAGCGCCCTCCGACTTCAAGGATGAATTGAAAACACCAGCGCTCATAGTAATGACAGTGAATATTAAATAAAAATAACTCCTCTGTATAGAAAATTGACATAAGCATATGAGAATCCAATATTTCTCCAAATGTGCATGCTTTTAAACTAAAAGCCTATATTCAGACTCTTTGCATCACAGAAATACATTATATTTTAAAGTATAATATAAAACCATTACTTTATATTGTAATAATATTTTTCTGTATGTTTCATATATCATAATGAGCTTGAGACATCACAGAAGGTTTTTTTTCACAGCCTACCTGACTGAAATGCCTCATTAATATGCAAGTCATTTCAGCTCATTACTATCCAATTCTTTTGTCTTCTCAGGTGAGAATGGCCCATTTTCAGTGGTGATTCACGCCTCCTTGCATACTGTGTTTCTTGGCAAAAAGTGTCTTACAAAAACTAAATCAATATATTGTTAAATATGAAGGAGTAGGCAGCATAATTTTTACATAATTTTGAAGCAAAAACTCTAGTCTACAACCTCCAATACCCTAAAGTCTTATGAACACAGATTTATTATACTTTTTTTGGCCTTATTTCAGTGACTTAAGTTTTTTGTTTTTTCAACAACCACGCATAAATGTTATTCCTTCAAAAACACAAACATGTACATACATGTTCCTCACATATTATTGTAGCCTAGTTTGTGCTGAATACAGTGTAATGACACTTTTTCCATTAATATGTTTATGAACAACTGAAAAAAGCACAAATGTCAGGGCATGTCAAAAGTTCTCCTGGCCCCAAATCAGCCTCAGACTCCAGAGGGTTAAAAGAATCCTAAGGCAGAATTTCAGGGCCAACAGTCACAATATGGAAAGCCGTACATCTTTAATGTGGCAACTTGCCCTATCCGTATTCTGATGTGTCTACAGTAAGGTTGACATATTAACAATTTACCGCAACCAAAAATTGACAGTTTCGCAGGTGACAACCTTAGCCATACTAAGACACGAACAGCCAGTGCCAGCAGCGTGACATCACACCGGCTCGTTTCGAATGACATTGTGTCATATTTTCTGCGAAATGATTACGGCCGCATTCTAGACTGGGAAGAAGCTTCTTCATTACATACAGCAGGCATCCAGACAAGCAAGAGACATTCACAGGGCACTTTTTTAATGAGAAAGAAGCCAAGCTTGTATGTCTTGTCCTGCCTGCTGGCTGCCATTATGACCCATTAGAATCATCATTAAGAGAGAGCGCAGGGCCCATTGTGCCTAAAGTGCCACGGACTGCTAGCTGAGGAGCCTGACTACCACTGTCCGCTTTCACTGTACGAACGTGCCTCGGAGACTGGTTTCCAAGGCAACGTCACCAACGGGCAGCGTATTTCTTCTCTGCTTTGTAGGAAAAGGCAGCATGACAGGGTTATCCATGAGTGCATCTGTTTAGACTTTTCCAAGCAATTGGGTAGAAGTTCTCGTTTTGCGCTAATCTTGTACAAGGCTCTGCCCTACAAATCCTAACCACTGCTGTTCCCAGAAAACCTTCCAAAGCCAACCCAAAGCTGCAAGAAAGGACACGCTCCACCACCTATGCATTTAAAAGCACAAGTTTCCTTCTAAGAACATATTCTGTTTGTAGACTTGGGCTCATTTATGAAGTGCGTCACATTTGGCAGGGGAGAAATATGTCAAGAACTCGAGCTAGCGTTTTTATCCCTCAATTATTGGTGTGCATTAATGATTAAGTGGTATGTTAATACAGCTCAGATATTCCATTAGGAGTGCTGGTCTGAGGTTTTAATGGCCTGGGAGAGAATATGTGTACTGCAGGCTTTCAGAGACTTTGTTTGAGGTTGCACTAAGCTGTTAGGAATGAGGACTGCATTAAATGTGCTAATTAGTGGCCTGGGGAAGATATTGTCTTAAATTACTCTCTAACTCTCTCCATCTTTCCTTTCTGTGTTCTTTTCTATCACTATTGCCAGTAAAATAGTCATGTGTGATTGTTGGAACAGGTGTATGCTTTAGGAATGCACCCTAGATTTTGGCCAGTATGCCAACAATTTTTTCAATGTTGTGACCAATATGCAATAATTGATGGAAGCAGTTTATATCTTACAATTCTGACTTCTTTTCTCAGAAGACTTTTTCTTTCAATTGTGAGTTTATATCTAGAAATTCTGACTTCTGAAAAAGTCGCAATTAGCAATTTATTTTTATTCTGGTGCAGAAACAAGCTTCCATAATAATTGGGTGACATTCAAATTCTGTAATATTTTGTGTAAAACATTTATTCAGTTTAGTGATGGCTGGTATAAATATTTAAAAAAAATAAAGTATAAGATGTAAACAAGTTGTTGAATTTAAATTTATTTATATGTATAATATCTGTTGGATTGAATTTAGATATTTATAGATGATATTATGGTGCACCTTCCCTTTCTCACCCCTCGATTATTTTACTATGATTTTATATTCTGAAACTTCTTTTTTTGCACTGTACTCTGATTAACTGAGCAAAAGCAGAAGTTCCTCTGTACAAAGATTTTGGCAGCATTATGGAAATCCCTGGAAATATCTTGTGAAAAAGAGAGTGAGCGAGGGGGACTCTGAAAGGCCAGTATAAAGGGTGCATGATCCCTTTTCACAGCACAATTGAAACATAATTATTTCATGGCAGACTGTGTGCTCTGTAAATCTATGAATGGGAACGGCATTTAACTTTAATTAGCTCTGATTTATTCATTCTGACTGGATTGCTTGCAGAAAATTGGATCATCTGATTATAGTCAAGCATGAAAATGACCTGATTAAACACTTCATAAAACCCATGGAGAGAGAAAGAAATACAGAAAGAAAAGGAACCTGGGATAAACGATAAAAGGGAGATAAGAGAGATGAGGCACAGAGTGGAAGACAGTCAGACAGATGTGGATGTGTTTGGTGCCGTGGCGTATGCCAGCATTATGCACAGTGAGCAGAGAAGGCATCGCAGCTGGTTTCTGTTCACCCTGCTGCAAACTAATGGTTGGATTGGCAAACCAATCCCACGCTATAGGTTACATGTCTACAGCTGTGCCAAACTGCATGTGTATTTGATTTGAGATGCTTGCATGCACCTGAGCCACAAAAAAAAAAAAACTGTCACGCTTTCCCTATCCTATGGTGTGGACAAAATCCACTCAATATGGCCCAAATGATCTGTTGCTTTGGGGGGGTGTTTTGTATTCAGTGTGCTTTATAATTGGTTTCAAAATACTGTCCACAAATCATCATTACGGCCCATTCACAGCAAGGACAATAACAATAACTATACAGTTTTAATAATCATTCTAACTCTGAGAATCTGGAAGTTCTTCACCACAACTATACGGTGTGAACAAACCTTTACAGTTGAAGACTGTACACTCTTTACCCTCATCTACATCAATTGAAGCATCTAAACTGCATTTGACATCTGAATTAAATATAGTAACTATTAAATTTAAAATACAGAATAAATATAGATACAGATTTTAATCTCTGTTTTATCTTTCTTTGTTTCTAGTTACGCCAACGAATGAGAATCTTGGGTCCAAAACTTCAAGCTCGACCAAAGTGTCTGGTCTTCAGCGTAGCCAGGAACAGAGTAACGACGTTTCGTTTGTCCCGCCGATCTCAAGTCCAACTCCTGCGTCGCCCCCTACGGGGTCTCCTGCCCCTGCTGCGGCGGCTGCCCCCCCGCCTAGACCGCACCCTATCTCCCCAAACCCTCCCAGTATCAAGAAGGAATCTGTGCCCCCTATCCCCACCCCTCCCCTCCTGAGGAACCAATCACATTCACTGGAGCACAGACTCCCACCCCCGTCGCACCACAGCCGGCCAATCATCAGTCATCATCATCATCCTTCGCCTTACAGCAGTCTTCACGACATCAGGTTAGTTACTTTTTTAATAATAAACTTTAAATTAAATGTATTTATGTATGTATATAGATGTGTGCGTGTGTGTGTGTGTGTGTGTGTATGTATATATATATTAGTAAATATGTAATTTAAACAGTTTTAGATCACATTTATTTTGTAATAAAACCTGAAAATTCAACACTTAGATTTTAACTCCATCATGGCTATTAGTTCATAAATTGTCCTAATATGAAAATTGTTTCTCATATTCTGTCTTTTCTTTGTAATCACAGCAACAACCCTTCCACGCTTCCTCCCAAACACCACCTGCCTCACTCCCCTCATCATCTCAGTGGCCTCCCGTCTCCTGCTCCTCCTCTTCCTCTCTCCATAGCCGGTCTGCCTTCCTCCCACTACTCCCTTCACTCGCCCTCTCACATCTCCAGCCATCCGGCCATGTTCGCCACCCCTGCTACACTGCCTCCTCCGCCCACCCTACCGACCAACAGCCTGGTGGTGCCAGGACACCCTGCCGGACCACCCTATCCAGGTAAAAAAATAAATAAATCCCAGAACTTTTTACGTTGTAGTTGGTGTGAGATTTGAGAATATTTTTGACAACCAGTAGGTTCAGTTCTGCAATATAAAAAATTAATAAAAATATTGAATTTGCATAAGGGTGTGTATACCTTACAGTTTACCCTGCATCAAAGAATGCTGCAAATCCACTGATTTCAATTTGGATGGTGACTTGGGGGGGAAAAGAAATTCAAAGCATGAAAAGAATTCAAATGTTTGCAGTGAAAACTTTAATTGCAATGCACTATTCCATTAGCATCCATTGACCAATGAGAATGGAGGGTCCAGTTTTTACCTAGCTTTTACCAAACCGGCAGAATACATTTATAGTATTTCTGTTCCTCAAATGCTCTGTTGCAGCTTTTTCTAGTGTGTTAGTGCCCAAAATTGGACCACAAAAATATAAACATTGTTTATTCATCTAATGTATTAAATTTATCCTATTTTGAAGATTTAAATTAGCAAATTGTAATGCTAGTCTACACACATTTGGTTCCCAGAAATCTAGTGACCCTTCCTACAGTTACTATACTTTAATTTCTTGATATAAAACTCTCTGCTTGTTGACAAATAACCCATGTTAAAGCTTTATAAACAGCTTTACAGGCACAGTATTCAGTAACAACAGCATTGCTTTTAAATTCTTTTCAAGATTTTTCAAGAGCGAGGCGAGATGGGGCACGCTTCAGAGGTCAGCATATGAAAAATGTGGTCCTGTTTCTACAGTATATGATACCTGTAATAAAGAAGGATGCTACACTGTTCTTTTCTAATATCTGGATCCTGTGCCTCAGAAAGGCACTTCAGCAGTAAAATTCTGTTCTAATGGCTTCTATTTTACCTTTGACAGTTGTCAGTTTTTAAATGCCTTGTTTAATAAAATATATACTATATGCAAAATTTGAGATGAAAATTATACCTGCCATTTTCATCTCTGCCTTTCCTTGTACGGTAAGTTTATTTTTTTTTTTTGTTGATTATTGGCTTTTAGACGCCAATTCCAGACAGTTTAGTGCTACACGCTAATCTAAATCTAAGACTCAAGTGTAGAAATAACAAGGTATTTAATAAAAAGTAGTAGATTTAAACATGCAGTTAGCCTCTACAGTGTAATCCTTTCTGTAGCTGCCATCACTAAAAACATAATATCTTAGATCACTGTAAAAAAAAAAAAAACAAGTGTAGACTCTAAATTAAAAGTTAATATTGATGTCTTTTAAAAGCATCAAGCAAGTGCTTAAAGATTTTTTTTTTTAATTTTTAAAAGGGTCTTAAAGGAATAGTTCACCCAAAAATAAAAAATAAAAATATATGCAAACCTGTATGCATTTGTTTCTTTTGTGGAACACAGTTTTAGTTTTTTTTTATACATTTACTTTGTCTATACAAAATAGACAAAAATTGTCAAAAGAGGTTTGTTTGTATTCTGCAGAAGAAAGTAATCATACAGGTTTGGAACGACACGAGGGTGATGACAGAATTTTCATTTTGGGGTGAACTATCTCTTTAAGTCAATATAAGAGTCTGTGTATGTCGGGTCAAGTGTGTGTGTGTTTTCTGCTGAGGTGACTCTCGGTTCTCTCTTGTCTTTAGATACCAGCCTGTTGATATCTTTCAACCAACCAATCATGTATTGCCAGCCTCATTCGGGGATTCTGATTGGCACTTTGTCACAGGCAACTCTCTTACCTCCACCAATGAGTCCTCACGTAGAAAACCCTCACACCTTGAATTGGAGAAACAGAGAAAGCCAGGTGACTACCCTCTTTCGCTTCTTCCTACCGCTGTTGTGAAAACTCACTGGCCGCCCTTGCCTTTTTTTTTCTTTTCCCTCCCGTGTCTTCCCCCTCTCCCCCCTTTCCCTCCTTTTTTCCTTCGCTCTCCTTTCTTGCAGAGCATGATCTTCTGCGGCAGGAGCTGAACAACCGCTTCCTGGTTCAGAGCTCGGAGCGAGGTCGGGGGTCGGCTCCTGGGGCGACAGGGTCGCCGTTGGCCCCTGTGTCGCTCCTCCGGGCCGAGTTTCACCAACATCAGCATATGCACCAGCACCAACACACGCATCAGCACACCTTCACGCCCTTCCCTGCCAGTCTGCCCCCGGCAGCCATCATTGGGCCGCCCACTGCACCTCCCATGGTGCGTACCCCAGCCAGAAATGTGAGGATAAGTAAAAACGGATAGATTTTACTCCCTTCCTTACCTCCCTATTCCCACTTAAAATTCTCCAACCTATTTAAAACAAGCTGGCCATCGTATTCTACCAGCAATTGACACTCACAATCGTGTTGACGTACTGAATATCAGCACGGCCCCATCACCGTCATGCTGATATTCGGACTAACAGCACGAGCAACTTATATTTGGCATATATGGCAAGTTATTTCGTCTACTGTTGCTCCTTTGACTAAAAAAGTTACAAAAAAAGCCAAAACAGTTAAATGTAAGGGAGCAACGCACAGACTGGCAGCATGTTTGGAACATCGCAAACACTGACAAGCGAACTGATGCAAACTGTGAAGCGGAACAGCGTTCATTCAATCATAATAGCGCACCGGAACTAATTGTTGTGTAATAAGTAATAGAGTTTACAACCCACTACTGAGACTTAAGGCACATCATGAACCAAGCCTGATCTTAAACAGAGGCCACAGGGTTGAAACAGTTTTACAGCACCAACTCGATGACATAACCTATACCCATACTCATCCTAACAAGATAAACTATTGTCCCATGACAACCACAATTATTGTAGCTCTTCCCCTAATAAAAACCCTTTTTGCTGCCATGTTGACATGCCGTACTCGTTGCGCTTTTATAGTGTGAGCCAGAGATGTTTTATTGCTTTCATATGAGCAGAATGGTGATGTTTCTGAGTGCTGGGGGCTGTTTGAGAAAAACAGGAGGCAGACAGAGTCTTATGGCGTGACTGAGGTACAGACAGAGCTCATTCTATGTGACACATTCAAAGCTTGCGGTCAAAACATAATGACCTCACTGCAGATGAAAGTCATGACATCAACGGGGTTGTTTTGATAAAGCGTAATTGCTTCCGTGTGCAAAGCGGCTATTAGAGACAAACTTTGGCAGCCTGTAATCAGATAAATTCAGCTCCTCAAAGTTAGCTAGCCATATGAAATGCATTCAGATCTCTGAAACGTATTCAAACAGGAACGAGAGCGTCTTATCTGAATACTATCGCTGCTGTCAACCAATCCAAAAGATATTATGTCAGAGCACTAGATGAAAAGTAAGGCATTTTTGAATC
Source organism: Chanodichthys erythropterus (assembly GCF_024489055.1). Lineage (NCBI taxonomy): Eukaryota > Metazoa > Chordata > Actinopteri > Cypriniformes > Xenocyprididae > Chanodichthys > Chanodichthys erythropterus. The sequence goes on from NC_090233.1 coordinate 24,499,813, forward strand.
ATAGATTACCATCTCCAAAGATTAAAATCTGCTAGCATATTAGCTTAAAACATGCCATATGTTTGTAGTTTGCTGTTCGGATTCTTTTGTGGATTACAGAACTGTTTCATCGTCAGAAATCGAAACACTGAAATAGCGATGAAAATGTCTTATCTCTTGTGCTGAATGATAAACACACCACCACACCTTCCTCAAATGTTTTACAAGATGCAGGTCTTGTTGCTGAACTGCTATTGTTGAATTTCTTTCAACGCCATGTGTTTAAATGTGATGTTTTCTACTGACAAATATACTGATGATTGATTTCTAAAGCTGTTTGGTCTATGCATAAGAAAGAAATGTTGTGTTTACTGGGGCCAATATAAAAATAACAGTTTGATTTTGAAGTCAACATGAGATCAAAAATAACCCAATTTACTTCCTTTATGCATGTTCCTGGTCCTATTGTGCATAATTTATTGGTACATGTTATTCCAAAGAAAAAAATATTCTTTCCTGACAAAAGGAAAAATACCTTTTGTAATATTCAAAAATGTGTCAGTTCAGAAAAGTAAAGTGGGTAGAGAATGCCATTTCATGTTGACTTTGAACAGTAACTCACTTCATATAATGTCTTTCTTGTTTTCTTTTCTTTCTTCCCCTCTTTCTAGCTTTTCTTATGTAAAGATTTAATTGTTTACAGATGTAATATTGAGCCTTGATTTGCCAAAGCTGTTTGTTATAAAGCCCTGACAGGGGCTGTGAATTATGAAGCACTGTTTTTTTTATAGACAACTATAAACCTTTGCTGTATTTACTCGGCAAGTGTTAACCATAAAGCAGGCGTGCGGCCCTCGAAAGGATCACAGAAGTGCAACACGCAGGGAAGCCAGATCAGCGATTTTCTCAGCCAGGGCAACCTCATGTGTTTGATTTAGGCTAATTATCACCACACATTCATACCATGCAGGATAAAAGCAGCTTATGCCTGCTGATCTGTTGGAATATAAAGTCTGTATCATAAGAGGGCTGTGGTTCAAGCGCTCCCGCTTTTTAAAGAAACACACACACACAGTGTGTTCTAAGAGTTTATCCACTTTTATTACCATCACCTGAGGCATAAGACTACAGGCTTCTGTAGAAACAACACTATATAAGTGGGTTTGTAAAGGATTTGTATGTTTCTGTAAAAGAACGTGGAGTGCTAAAGGCTTGAACCAGTTGAATTAAGGTGACTTCGTCACTTTTTTTATTAACAAAATAGAAAGTGTTGCAAAATAAAAGTCCTCTGAAGTTTAGCATGAATTTTTAAAAATATTTATATATTTTTTTTATGTTTAATAACACATTTTAAAACATGTATATATTTTATTAAAATTATTAAAAAATGAAAAATTTGGATTAAAGTTATGACACTTTATTTCCATCACATTTGATATGAATCTCTAAAAGTGATCATAAACCATTTCAGCTTTTTTTTTTAATGAGTCTTGACTTAAATATAGAATATCACCACATTCACATGCTGTTTCTAGATGCTATCCTATATTTACGCTGCTATCTTTACTCTCAAATTGTACTGTTTAACTAGAACTTGACTTCAAAGAGTTACTGTTCTATATGTATTTCTTAACTGTAAAGGAATGACACTGCCACGTAATAAGTGGCTCATGTCAATTTAATTGGAAGTGAAGGGTGCCTTTCATTTGTTTAGCAATCTGGTTTGACTCTTTTGTGAGCGTATTCCCACACTCCGGGTCGGCCCTGTGAAGCCTGTGCCAGCTGCGGCTGCTGTGGTTTTCTTTCATGTGACATTGAATGGCTGTTTTACTGTGTAATTGTTTTATTAAAAGGGTGTAATTTATTTGAGCTTCATCTGCTTTTTATTTGACTATGTAAGCACACTGCAGTAAAACTCTCTCATGTTTTTGGATACAGATGCCTTTGAATTTGTTGATATGTTTTTAATTTGCGCTCTCTCTCTCTCTTTCTGTCTCCCTCTCTCAGTTCGACAAGTACGCCCCAAAGCTGGACAATCCTTTCTTGAGACATTCAAATGTAAGTGCCGACTTGTTTTGACTGCATAACCCTTGCTTTGACTGAAGATGAAACAGATTGTCAATTTTGTTAATTTTGAGACATAGGCCTATTTGTAAACTTTTTGCATGTTTTTAAGCTTGCTTGGTTTGATGTTGTTTTCAAATATACAGGATAGAATGGTTGTCATAGTTTAAAGAAATGAGAGATGTCAAAGAATTTTGTAAAATTTACATTTACATTGCTTTTTCTTTGCAGTTCTTTCCCTCCTACCCGCCAACAATGCCGGGCATGCCTCCATTGCTTCCACATTCAGGGCCCTTCAGTTCACTGCAAGGCGCCTTCCAGCCAAAGGTTAGATCTTAACTCACACTATGCCTTCAAATCATGTGGGAATGTGGACAAAACTGTTTTGACTTGAGAAGAATGAGAAAGAGAGAATGTGGTGGTTCCACACTGTTCACATGTTTACCTGTTGTAGCTTATCAACATTGTGGTCACAAAATAGATGCTGACAGAGTCAAAATGTGCCATCAGAGAAGCAATACTGTTTCGCTCAATAATTGATTTTATCCCCTCAAAACTATTTAGGATGTTTTGTTTTTTTGCAGTTGACAATTTTGGTGCATCAATATACAGGCTTCCTAAATTTTAGTAGTTGCTTAGATCAGATCCAGATCGGAGTCGTGGTCTAGCGTTGTTAGCCTAGATTTGAATCTGTGATGGCTCACGTCTAAGGCTGCGTTCAGACTGTCAGTCCAAATCCAAATTTTGTGCATGTCCGATCAGATTTAGCAAATGTCAATGGCAAAAAAATCACACATTTCTACAAATCTGTTTCACACCGATATAAAACCACGCATACCAGCCTCCTACATTTCTGCCGCTGCCTCATAAGACGCAGTAGTCCAGCACGGCAGCTACACATTGTCAAGTTGTAAATCATACAACATCTGTATTGCAAATCCCTTCATGTTGCAGTTGTTGTTGTTTTTGGCATATACCTACCAACGCAAAGTCATTGCCATGGAAACCAATGCAGATATTCCGGAAAACGAAAGAGCGGCATGGGACACACAAATCAGATCTGAACAGTTGCGATGCATGTGTGGACAGTCAATAATTTTAGATCAGATTCCAGTCACATACACAAATAATCGGATTTGGAGCTACAGTGTGAACGTAGCCTCAATCCCTTCTCTATATCCAAATAATTTCCTTCTTTACATTTGCTGAAAATAAAAGTGACAAAAAAAGTCCAAAAACAAAAAAAGTAGTACAAAAGTAGTCATTAATTTAAAACATTCCCCATGTATCCCTGGTATTGTTAGCATTACATTCTCTCTGTTTTCTGTATCGAGTAGAAATGTGGCATGTCCCCTAATCTAGAGCCCAGCCTCTCCTTACCATTAGTATTCAGGGTGCTTTCAAATCCCACACAGCTGCATTTATACTGCAGACACACTGAGAAATCTACCACTGCCACTTTCTTCACTAATGGATTATGCAAAGAGGCATAGGCTCAATAACCTGCTGGAGGCTTTTGTGTTAACTTTAGACTTAGCAATGTGGTCTTGAGCAGGCTGGTTGGTTGGTGTGTGTGTGTCTTTTTGCAGTGCGTGTGTTATATAGCTTTCTCTCACTTGTTGTGTCACGGTTTTGACCATTTTTGTCTTAAATAACTCTCTCTATTGTGTTAGCTACCAGTCAAAGGTAGAGCAAGCCTGAAATTTCCAACAAGTATGAAGTTTATTAGTATAAATGACTGTGGCATTCAAACTTGGGATTGAAGTGAAGTTTTAAACTTTAGGCTACACCCATGATGATTCACATGATTTATTATTTCCTGAGCTGACGTTTCCTTTTATAACATTACGTTTATAGGCTTATGTTCTATTTAAATAGCCAATAGGCTTTAGTTATGTCACAGCAGTGAACTATGTTTTTCTAATTTGCTTGTCTTTTGAAAATGCATATTTCTGCCAATTTTACAATAGCATATAAAGTTAACACACAGACTACAAGCCACAAAACTTCTGCTTTGATTTCATAGGATCTTCAGATCGTACAAAAGCAAAATTCATGTTTTCTGGTCTAAAAATTAAGATGTTTTTGTTGCCAGGTAGAATTAAGTCATCACACCAGGAGCCAAAAATGCAATGCAGTTCAATATCTCTAAACAGTGCATTGTTGAAAATAGTAAAGAAACTGACCTCAGTGTCATGCTATGTTCCATTAGCTTTATCTAAAAAGGTCTTAATTTTCTCTTCAGGCCTCAAACCCTATTGATGTTGCAGCAAGACCAGGAACGGTCCCCCACACTCTCCTTCAGAAGGACCCGAGGGTAAGCTGCCCACTCTGGAGATCCACTCAAGAGATTAGCCATTACAAACTAATGAGGATTGTGGTGTTTTCAACATTTCGTGAACTTGGAACTTTGTTAGAAAACATTTTTCTCTATTCTCTCTATTTCTTTTCATCACAGATAACAGATCCTTTTAGGACCTCAGTAAGAGTAAGCATCATATTTTCATTCTCCTTCAAATCCCTACATTTTCCACCTTAAACGCCACCGCCTTTGTGCTAATGCTTTGAAATTTCTGCTTTACTCATGTCAGAAGCCAGGTAAATGGTGTGCAGTGCATGTTCAAATCGCCTGGCAGATCTACCACCATCAGCAGAAGATGAAAGTAAGTTCAGAAAAGACTTTTACTCGTCTCTTTCCTTAAAATAGTATAGCCTTTAGTGTGAGCGAATTACAAGAATGCATAAGTTCACATTGTATTGATTCATGCATTAAAGTTATTTTTCCTCATTAGGGAAGGTTTACATTTGAATTGTGTACACACAAATATCATAAAGTCACATTGAATATAACCACAAAATGACATTTGTCCCTCAAAAGCAGATGCACTTGGACCCGCATAAACTGGACATGAATGGAAAACTTGATCTATTCAGCCGTCCTCCAGCTCCAGGTGTGTTCCCTGGGTTTCCCTACCCTCATGACCTGGCCAGACCCCTCTTCTCATCAACAGGTGTGTGAAGAAAACTCTCTACATAAATACTTGACTCTATTTACTCTCTCAGTACACATTCCTGGTCTCATTATGCATAAGGTTATGCATAACATCAAATCCTACCATACATGTTTTTCTCATTGAAAACCCTGTAAAATGAGTAATAAACAACATGTCATATTGACTTTAAAGATAAAAAGATGACAGTTTTAGATAAAAAGTTGCAGTTACACAACCTTTCCTGGAAATAATTCCCTTTCCTGCTGATAGGGGAAAGCCTGATGCTGAAATCACCGCTAGACCTGACCACTTTAAGATATTCTACTTATATAAAAGTGATTTTCATTTCACTTATAAACTGTATTTACAATGCAATCAAGATACTGCCATCAATCAAAGATCTTGTCTTGTAAATTATACTGCAATATCTTTATTGGTATGTCTCCAGTATAATAAAAATGGATTTGTATTTTCTCATTTGCATGTTGTTATTTTGAACATTGTCTTGGCTCGACGCTGGGGCTACAGGCATGAATATAAATGCTTTTACCTGATATAATTGACTGGTAGCTCTTTGTTGAAGGGCAACATGAGCGTGTCTGCCCTTTGGATTGTAATTATGCAGCGTGGTGTCATGAAGGAGCTTGTAATTGGTTTCTTCATTAATGATACACACTAACAAATGACATATGAATAGACAGTTGACCCTTTGAAATGCAACCTGAACACTCAATCTAAGACATCACTGTCCCTTTTATTGTCTGGGTAAACAACTCAGTTTCCCATCCTATAACTGGTAGTCCCGCCCCAAACTCACACTGTTGGTTGAGCCAGGATTGCTTCTAGTGCATATTAAACTAGAACAGGAGAATGCATTTAAACTAATCTCCCGTCTTATTGTACAGTATATAGAGATTACATCTGCTTCTGTTATGGTGAATAATTTAGCTGTTTGGCTTTTTTAATTGTTTGCTGCATTCAATAGGATCGGGACATCCAGCTGCTTCACCCTATGGACCGTCTCCTCACCACGCTGGCTTCCTGCCTCCTAGCCATTTGGCAGGTAAGTGTAAGTAAACCACCATTTTAAATAGTTCTTCTTCTCTGTCTTTCTGTAATTCATATTTAATACATTCATCTGATGTTGAAATCACTTTTTATTTGATGTGAACATAAGCAAGGCAAAGAATGACAAATGCAATATGTTCCATATGTTGTATTGCTGCATACCTCATTGGTGATCATTCAGCTGTAAAAGCACTTCTTTCCACAAATTTCCCAAACCAAATTTGGAAAATACTATACTATATCCCTCACAGCCTTGTTTTTGTTTCCGTCAAATAAAATATAATGTCTCCACTAAAGCCTGTTAGTCTGGAATAAGTCGGCTCAGAAGTGTCTCCCCAAAGGGTCAGATATTATCAATTTAACTTTAACTCATCTTGCAAAATGTTATAACGATATAATGTTTAATAAATTATTTGGAAACTTATATTTATGGTCTTATTTGTTTTGTTAGTGTTTGGAAAAATACTTTATACGCAAAATTACTTTTATTATAAAATTTATGATATTAAGACTTTCATTTTTTGCTGAACTGAGCAAAAGCAAGTGAAAAAACTGCCACTACCATAAGACAAAATACACTTGTAATCAAGATATGATATAATACGATGCAGTGATATAATATCTAGTGCAGTGTACAATGACCATGTTTTTTATTATTATTTCTTGTTTTTTATCCACCAAATTATCCCCCCACACGCTTTTTTATGTCAGAGACTGTTCTGACCAAAACTCAACCTTTGTTTCCCACAACAAAATACAGTAAATTTTTCTATCAATGCCTTTTTACTGTGCTCCGATTCATTCAGATAGTGTTCCCCTACAGTTTCTGTCAGATATGTTATTTTAGTTTTGTGATGAATGCTGATTTCACACAGTGAGTTTTCTAGTCAATCCAGTTTGAGTTCATAAATACCTGGGGCCCAAAGGAAATGGAGAGAAAACTAGTAAAAAGCAGAGTTGGGTGAGGTGTTGCCTAGTAGTTAAAGCTTAGGATTGGTAATCAGAAGGTTTCTGTTTTCTGAGTCAAGAACTTATCACTATTCTGCCCTTGAGCAAAGCACTTAACTCCAGGTTGCTCCAAGGGGGATTGTTCATGGAAATTAGTGTATTGTGAATTTCTATGGATAAAAGCATTTTCTAAATGACTGCTTGTTTGCGTAAGTACGCTGTGAATTAGTCATAAATACATTCCTGTAGTTCAGGAATTTAAATTCATGTTCCACATTGAAAACACTGAATTGTGTTTTTTACTTCTGTGGGCTGAAGGTCGTTTGTTTTAATTATATATTAATGCAACTGCATTAATGATTTGGGCTCCTTCATCCCTAGCAAGGTAAGTATTAATACATAGCTTAATAGGGGTAAGGGGTAAGTAGATGGAAGGATCACAGAAACTTTTAGAGGAAATGGGAGACACATGAGCTGTTTTGCTAACTTTCATTTAATCATTTTCCACATCAGACATTTTAAAATTTCTCTAGCAATCGCACTCCAATCAGGTATCGCTCTTCATGCCAGCACCTCTCGCTGCTTAATCCACAGCCAGTGAACACTCTCCAACAGTCTTACTGGGAGAAATAAACAACCCTTAGGGAGTTAGAATAGCAGCAGTAACAGTGACGCAAAAAACAAAGCTGGCTTGTAAGAGAAAAGCCGGTTGGAATGGTCGGGCACCTCCGGCCCCGCGTCGCTAATCCCTGTTTGGCATTTTGCAGATCCATTCAGTCGCTCCAGTACCTTTGGCGGCCTCAGCAACCTTTCAAGCAGTGCCTTCGGTGGATTAGGCAACCCAGCCCTCGGTAAGCCCCGGCCCCCGGCCTCTAGCTCGACTCAGTGCAGCACAGCTTAGCTGTAGACCACAGAGAGTGCAGAGGGAATAAAAAGGAGGTGGGAATGAAAGAAAGGCACTTAGCTTTGCTGCAAATGCAAAATGAGAGTTAAGGGAAGCAGGGGGAGGCAGGCATTACCGCAGACAGGCCTTTGCCAAATTCACACCCCAACTCAAACTCGCAACCCAACTGGTTTATCATTGCTCTTGCATTTATTAGTTTCTCGCAAAGTAGGGGTTCGCCATATCTCATTTCCTTTCCCTTCTTCCTTCATTGGCTGAACGGGACTACTTTTAGTGAAACTGATTGCATTGAAATAGAATCTCTATGGAACATTTTGCTTTTCATAGCTTTTGACCCTGCTGGGTCATTCATTTGTTCTTTGCTGAAAAGTCTTCAAAAGCAGCCCTTGGTACCCCATTTGTAGAAGAAACTGCACCATTAACCTTTCAGTTTGTGTATGCAGAACCTTGACAGAACTGGACATTGATTTGTTAAACTGATGTTATGTTTCTTGTTATTTCAGGGGCCAACAGTGTGTTTGGACCCAAAGAGGGTCCAGGGCTGCATGGTCTCAGTAGTCCTCATCACGACACCTGGAATCGGCTGCACCGGACACCGCCCTCCTTCCCAACCCCTCCACAGTGGCCCAAATCTGCAGATGCAGAAAGAAGCAGCTCTGCAAACAGCCACGATAGAGATAGAGACCGGGAGCGAGAGAAAGAAAAAGAAAGAGAAAGAGAAAAAAGGGACTCTTCTGTTGGGAAAGAGGAGAAAGAAAAAGACAGGTTGGTGTTGCTGATTTCATGGATCAAAGCGTCTTATTTTGCCTACTTTTTTGTCCCCTAATTCAACTAATGATGGGTTCTTTCCTGTTGCAGAGATTCTTTAGATCGTAATCGGCATTCAAACCGCTCATCTCCAGCTTCCGCCCCAGTTAGCTACCAGATCAGCAGCCTGATCCGCTCAAATAGCCAGAACTCGACAGACTCTGGCAGACACCGCAGTGGCAGTGCTGACCGCAACCGAGAGCCTGAGAAAGAGCATTTGGAGCGCCAGCGAGAGGCAGGCATTTTAGGAGATGTAAAGGTGAAGGAAAGTCGTTCTCCAGGGAAGGAGATCACAGACAGACGTTCCTCAGATGACTCTCTCAAATCCATTCACCGATCGCCCTCTCCTTACTCGAAAAATGTCCTTAATGATGCAGGAATCAAGATGGGTATCCCACAACCTCTACCGATTAAAGAAAGTGAGAGGGATCGAAAGGAAACCAGCTCAGGGGATCTGCTACACAAGGTGAAGAATGACATGAAGATCAAGGAGGAACGCAAGGAAGAGCAGGATGTGATGGTGATTGGATCTGAAGCTGCCACTAAGCCTCAAGTCCCTCCTCCACCTCATCAAACCACACCAATAGCTCATCACCACCATGCACTATCCCAACAGCCACCTCCGCCATCTCCACGCTGTAGTGACCCTCCGACACAGGCCTCGCTTCACGGAGTACCCATGCCGCACTCGCTGCCGCTCACTCTTAGCGCCATGCATCAAATGGGGAGTCTGAATGCGCTTGAACGCACCCGCATGGCACCTTTTATGGGAGTCAGTCCTCTTGCAGCAGGTCGAGACCGCCTTCCACATCCGGCGTTCTCCTGGGATCCTCTACGAGAGGCTTACCGAAACCTCGACTTACAGCGGCGCATGGACTTCCAGCTTCGCTCTGAGCCTGGACACCGGTTCCCTGGCATCTATGATCCAGAAAGGCCCTATCGGGATCGGGAGCCACATGACTACTCGCACCACGAGCACCTGCTGGAAGTTCGGCGGGAACAGGAGAGACTGAGACAACAGGCTGAAGAAAGGGAACGGTTGCATTTACGGGAGGAACTGGATCGGGCAAGGCTTCACCAACTTCACCAGTCGCCCATTGAAGGACACTTACCCCACATGCCACCATTTATGTCACACCTTGGCGGGATGCCGTACCCAAGGCTTAGCCCTTCAACTGGACATAACGGACTTCTTAACCGGACACCCCCAACTGCAGCACTAAGTGCCCCACCACCTCTGGTACCCTCTGGTGCTGCCAGATCAGCGTCGCCAAGACGGACTACGCCAATCACCACCCAGGACCCTCGGGAGTACTCACCGTCACGCAACCCCAAAGAAGTGGAGGCACGGTAACGTACTAGGAAGGAAAATGCCTCACTTGAATTGGACATAGGCAACATGCACTTATTTTCACACAAAGTAGAGTAAATGATAAATAAATAAATATGTGTAATTTGTACAAAGATTTGTACCTTGGAACAAGCACATCAACCGGCTTTTTTAATTGATTGGAGTAGAAGAAATGAGTTGGTAGCTCCAACTCTTGGTAGCTCCGAATATAAGACGTAAACATGAGCTACCAAACAGAAATTTGATATTAATATATTAATCCAATGCCTTTTCAGTTTTCAAGTGAAAAGACATTCTGAAATTTGTTTGTACATTTCCTATCCTTCATGTACAGACATTTTTTTTTTTTATGTATTTGCATTAAGTTTCATTCGTTCCCTGCCCTGTATTTATCCTAGTGAGCTGCCTGATATGGACGTCTACATATCTGAATTGGTATGAACTCACTGTTTGACAGTTGATTTTCTCTATGGTACCTGGAGATATTCAGTGCTGACCATGTACAAAGTTACATTTCGGAGTTTTTTTTTTTCTTTCTTTTTTTTTTCTTTTGAGATATGCAGACAAATATGCATTACAATATTCTTGTTTGGTTTATGTAAAGTTTAAAGATATTGTAAATATCTTGTTGATATTATTCGGAACGAAATGACATTGTACATTTGTTAGGCTTTTTAAATGTTTCTAAAAAACAATGAAATTAAACAGAACCACTTCCAGGTTGAGAACCATGGTGACGGAGCTGTCCAATCAAATGGGGGTGAGGTCATGGCGATGCAATCTATGCAAAGAGGATTAAGAGAGATCTGATTGGACGGTTGTCAAAATGGAGTTCTAAAGTGAGAACCTGGATACCTGTTATTCATTTGTTCAATTAAGAGCCAATGAAACAAACAGCTATAAACTTCCGGGTCATAAAGGAACTGCTTTGGCAGTTAACACTTCTCCAGCCACAAAACCTGGACATCTGGGAAACATATTGGAATGGTTGGGGTGGCAATAGACTCTTTCTGTCGACCTTGTGGTGTTGTGCAGTTGTTTTTCTTAGACTCTTGTATACAAAACAAGTAGAGCTTTAGGCGTGAAAAAATGAAAATGAACATTCATGGTTTAAAAATGTATGGAATAAAGGTTGGACCTTATATCTGCATACCTGTCTGCTAATTTAATTATAGTCTTCAGTACTGATTTGCTGAATGTTGGTCAAGTGTGCAATGTTTCATACACAAGGATGGGTTAATCTCACTAAGAAATAAGTAGGGTTCTTTTTGTGCATTTTTCACATTTATTTTATTTGTATGACAATGAAGCACGTTTTACCCTATATTGAGAAAGAAAACTCTTTCCTCATTCTCATTACAACAGTAACAAGAATCACTGACTGATTAATTTTATGATATTGTTTATAATTTAATTATTATTCTTAATTAGCATAAACTAGATTCAGTGCAGCAGATACTACTGTGATTTATTCTTCAAATTGTATTTTGCAAATGTACTTTGCTATTTAAATATTTATGCAAAAATTCCTTGAAAAATAGGGTTAATTTTCTTTATGCAAAACATTATTTTCCATTGAATTAGGGGTGACATTTCTTGACAGTTTTCGTGAGATTCAACCGGATTGCTTTTGAGAAGATACTTTGCAAAAAAAATGTACAAACAAAAAGATAATCTCTTTATGCCTATTTAGGCCGAATGTTCTCCAGAGTCACTATTCACTGTATTTTCACAGGAAAGAGCATTTATATCAGCTCTGCTGTAGAGAGTAGGCTGAGAGTGGTGATGGGACAGGTCTGCAACACGATATTGATTTTCTGCAAGTGCAGCTTTTGAGTGTTTGTGTTGCAGGTAACTGGTATTGACTCTGAGGCTAGTGCCGTATTGACCTGCGGTCTGGACTCATTAATGGGAGTGACGCCTGCTAATGAGGGATGGATCAAGAAGGCAAGGAAGAAGAAGTGAAAGAAACTGAAAAAGAATAGACCAAAGGTTGTCTGTCCTGCAAATAAGATGACGAGAGGTTACGGTCCCCCTAGTATTGACTGAGTCGCTCTATCTTTGTCTGTCTTTGGCTTGCAATTTCATTCTCCTGCTATCTCTATCTTTCTTCTCCCCAACTGACAAACAATTCATCCTCATAACCATCCCTAACCGGCTCCATCTGGCGTGCCACGCTCTGGCCTGCCCTCGGTCCCGGCCCTCACCTCAAGTAATGGCAGCATGCGTCAGGCAGTGTGCAGTCATTAGTGATGTTATTGAGAATCGATGGTCTCCCCGCTGCGTCTGGCAGCCTATCTGGATGTGCTGCTTCAGAGAGGGCCATCGCCAGAGAGAGAGATAGACGGACTGGGAAAGCTGCCGTGAGGTGTATTGGAAAGAGAGTTAAATCGGGATCCGTTTCAATTTGGCCATGCTGTAATTGAGAGGGTTATTCCATAGACACTGAGCATCTGTGCCTCTCTGGCCTTCTGCTGTCTCCCTCTAATCAGCTAGTTAGCACTTTCCAGACCTGGACCGGATAGAGAAACCAGAGAGAAAATCTTAACATTTATATTTTCTTCTCATGTAACAGTTTGTTCTTGTCTTTTCAAGGACTCCAGATCTGTCTCTATCAGTCAATTGTTTGAGTGATTTGGCTGATTAACATGGTTCCTGCTAGCCTATGTCATAATTATGTTATCTAGCTGCGAAGAGCGTTGTTCAAAAGAAAAAGAAAACGCCAGTTTTTCTGACAAAGTAATATTTTTGCTAGCAAAATTTCATTGTTAACGGACAGCTCTCTCCATAGACAGTTCTGTTTGGGAAATAGTCATTTTTCCAGCCTGTGTAGTGGAGCAGAAATTACACCCTTGACTAGTCTTTCATACTGACACTCTGGCCAATTATCAGAGTATAAAATAAAGCAGAAAACATTTTTAAGTTATCAACTAGTAGTGGATTATAGATAGATAGATAGATAGATAGATAGATAGATAGATAGATAGATAGATAGATAGATAGATAGATAGATAGATAGATAGATAGATAGATAGATAGATAGATAGATAGATAGATAGGATATAGGAAGATTAGCATTTTTTTATTTATTTGTTTCTTTCTTTTTTCTGGTTTTCCTGCTCATTTTAGGAAATGCAGACCAGTCAAATGAGGTGTCAAGTCATTTTTGGCACAAAATTATATTTAATTATTTAATAAATATTATATAATTATTAATATTTACCCAAATTTCAGCCTATGTGGGATTATTTCACTATAGCATAGACTGGTCTGTAAACAGTGCCGGCCCAAGCCTCTTGGGGGCCCTAAGCAGCATTTGATTTGGAGGCCCCCCTCCCACCACGTGAAGTCACCTGTGGTTGAAGATTATTGACACAAATGTCACACTATAATGTTACATTATAAATTAATACAGTGAGGTTATGTATTATTAGTAATGCAGGACTAATGAGTAGATCTACATTAACACTTCAGCTACTACTATTAACTACTATAGAATCAAGTTTAACTAATCAGTAAGTAATATCAAATTTAGAAGATAGTTCCTTATTAACTAATCAGTAATTACCTAATGATATACCATCATTAATAACTATTAACTAATGGACAAATTTTAAAGAACATTAACATGTGCCTGAGATGTAATCAATCATAATTTTTACTTTGAATATAATCATAAAATGCATCATTAATTACTCAAGTGTTAGCTAGTCACTATGCAGGAACTACTACTGATCACGAACCATTATTTTAAAGTGAAAAACATGTTTTTCACTTTAAAATAATGGTCCTGATCACTAGTAGTTCCTGCATAGTGACTAGTTAACACTTGAGTAATTAATGATGCATTTTATGATCACACAGAGAGTAAAAAAAGACAATTGCTCACATCTCAAACACTTTAATATTGTGATTAGTAATTAATTAGTAATTCTTTATAATTTCTCATAGTTAACTATTAGTTATTAGTGTCATTCTCTAATTATTGATTAGCTAATAAGGAACTATCTTTGTCCTAAATTTGATATTACTTACTGATTAGTTAGTTATTTAGATCTACTCATTAGTCCTGCATTACTTCCTTCATAGTTACTTATTAATGACGGACCATTATTCTAAAGTGTTACCGAGGATAGCACTGCTACATCACTCGCCACCATATTAATAAATAAATAATAAAGAAATAAAGAAATATGGCCTCCCTTTCAACTTAAACTGATATCTATAATCAATACGTGAAATACACCTAGATAAATGTATATTGATGATGCGATTTAACGTTAGCTCTGGTGATGGCTTATATAAGATCATGAGTCATGACTAGCTGCTACCTCAAGTGACATGAGCACAATTTGTGCTGCTGCACAAAACATTCTGTAAATAATTATGCAAACATACCTTTATCTTGCTCTTTTTTCTCCTCCTCTGTCTTTTTCTTCTTTCTTTTTTCGGCATCAGAGGGATACATCCTTTTTTGTGACATGGCTTATCATTTATAACATTTATTACAGTAACGTGCACTTGCGCGCCGGCGCGAATTGTCAATGCACGCGAGGTGTCTATGCGCAATTGCGCATGACTCAAACGCTAGCAGACACAGCAGCAGTTGTCGGCAAATCAGAATTTTCTTGTCTCGAATTATTTATTTATTCATTCGTATTCATTCATTCATTCATTCATTCATTTATATCACTTGTTTAAGTTATTTAATTGTAAAAAAAAAAAAAAAAAAAAAACACGATTGGGGGGCCCCCTATTGGCCAGGGGGCCCCAAGCAGCCGCTTAGTTCGCTTATGCCTCGGGCCGGCTCTGTCTGTAAAAAAAAATAGACTATTACTATCTTACACCAGCAGAAGTGGATGTTAAAATTCAGGCTGTAAGAACTAAACTTAAGGAGTCATGGAAAACAAAGATTTTTAACCTGTTTTCCATCTAAATTATATCTACACCTGAAAAATACACAGATTGTCAGGTTTAGTGGGTGGTGGAAGGAGCGAGGACTCAAATGCAGGGAAGGAAGGGCTTTTTATTAATGATAAAAAATAAAACAAAAACACAACAAAAACTACCCCGTGGGGGAAAACAGACTTAACAAAAAATAAGACTTGACTTGGCTTGACGAAAACACCAGGGAAAATATGACATTAAATGACAACGAACCAGCACAGGACTGCAAACACAAGGAGAATAAATAGGAGAGCAAACAAGGCAGGTAATGAGGGAGGACAGGTGGGGCAAATCAACCAATAATAAGGTAACAAGGTGGGCGGGGTCAAGACAATAGACGTGAGAGCACATGGCACAAAGAAACACATGACAAGCCATGTGCTCACACCAAAACAAAACAGACACAAGCACATGGCCAATGAAGACAAAAATCACAAGCCATGTGCTTACACAAGACGAGACATGAACACGTGACTATGAAAACTCATAAGCCACGTGTTCACACAAAACAAGACAACATGAGAGCACGCAGCCCGTGAAACACAGACTGCGTGCTAACACAACACAAGACAAAAACACAACATGAAAGCACGCGGCAGGTGAAAATCACCGCGTGCTACACAAAACATGAGACAAGAGCGCACGGCAAGTGAAAGTACACACAAACCGTGCGCTCACAATAAAAGACAGGACTGGGAGCGCGAGTGTCCGAATCCCGACACGAAACCGAAACCAAACTAGACACGAGTGCCGGGATCCGAACGCCACGCTCCCAACATGAAACAAGGCACGCAGACAAGAGAGCGCACAGCCCCGAGAACACTCGAGACTGTACGCTCACACAAAAACACGACAAGAACGGGAGTGTCAGAGCTCTGTCACAAAACCAAGAAATAAACAAGACTGAAGTGACAGAACCCTGACACAGATGGTATGGTACCATGAAAGTATATCATTTCCTCAATAACTGCTACTGTATATTGACCAAAACATTTGCAGACCATATAACACAGTGAAGCATTGACCTCAGATGGAGGGAATTCCAAACTGAAGTGATAGAATAGCATCTAAGTCTCTCCACACCTCTGCACTCCAGTAATGCTGTCAGACCCTGAGTGCTTCTGGAAAGAAACGCATCCAACTGCAGACAGGAACATATGAGGGAACGGAATGGAAACAAATAATCGTTCATTCTAAAAACAAGCAAGCTGCTGAGATATGATGACATAAAAGGAGAAAATGAGAAAGAGTGGGTGTAAAGATGTAAAGTAGACAGGGAAAGATGAAGAAGGGGGGAAAGGAAAGAGCGAGAGAAAGAGAATTCCAGACAGACCAACTGAGCCCCAGCAGCCAAAATCATTTTTCCACTTTCATTCATTTTTTAACTGATTTTTTTCCCTCTTTCTTCATGCCTCAGTGAAAGCTCACTGCCTGACTCCTCACACTCGCATACACAGGCATCATTGTGTATACAAACCATAAAAGCCTATGAGAATTTATGCAGCTGGGTTCATCTGGCAGAGATGGAGGTTATAGTGGAGCGAAGCTGGCATGATATTCAGACGACCTGCAATCTGTGCTGCCAGTACAGGGTGGAGGCAAAGAGTAAATTGGTGGAGATAGATACTAATGCTCAATAGAGAAGGAGAGTATGAGAAAAGCTTTTTCATACATTGACATTTCTATTTGTTCAAATATAATGTCAGGATTTTTTAAGTTAAGGTTTGGTTGTTTGACACATCCCTGTTAGCCCCTGTTGGTAGATGCTGTAACTACATGCTCAGTAACCAAAAAGCACTGCTCTTTATTGACTGTTTAATAATGAATAACGAATAACGAATAGCTGTCTTCAGGTAATAGGCCTCCCTGATCTGTTCTGAAGTTCTCTAGAAGATTGTTTGGGTTCTCCATTGGGAAGCGAGACTTCTCGCATCAAACAGTGAAACTTTTGATTTATTCCTTCGAGCAATGTGTGAAATCCATAAACACTCACCCTGTTTGATTCTCACAAATATATGGATGTCTGCTTGTCCACGGCACATGAGACGGCCTTCATATGGAAAAGGTCGTTTTAGGTCTGCAGTCACATTCAGTGAATTATATTATTGCATATGATCCAAAGGAGAAAAGGGAGAACAAACCTTTTATTTCAACAATTTATTCAAAAGTTCATATTATTTATGTGTACACTGTAAAACATTATTTTCATGATTTATCACAACATTTTTCTTTTGTCCAATCAACTTCAATAATTAATATGGTTCAGATAATATTTTGAGTTTCCGTTGATTAAACCAATCGCCTTTCATTGTATTAACTCAAATTTTTAATTTCAATGAACTCAACATTTTAAGGCAACGAGGTAACTTACTTTTTTTAAGTTAAACCAACATTTTTTTTTTCTTTTTTTTTTTTTTTTTTCTTTTTTTGCTCATTTTAAATTAAAAGTTTGGGGTTGGTAAGACTTTTTTAAAGAAGTCTCATGCTCACCAAGGCTGCATTTTTGTTTAAAAAAAAAAAAAAAATACACTAAAAAGTTTTACTGTGAAATAGTACAATTTTCTATTTCACTATGTAATTTATACCTATGATGGCAAAGCTGAATTTTAGCAGCAATTACTTCAGTCTTCAGTCTCACATGATCCTTTTTTAACCCTTCTTTGATGATAAAAAAAAAAAATTCTAAAATTCTTTCAGAAATTAGCTTTTACCCCAAACTTTTAAACTGTAGTGTATATTGTAAGTATTCAATTCATAATGTAAGTTGTCCTGATTTTCATTTACAACAAAACAAACCCCATTAGACCTACACTGAAAAACCTGAGCCATGGGCTCTTTAAAAGGTGTCATATAATGCCACTTTTACAGGATGTAAAATAAGTCTGATGTCCCCAGAGTGTGTATGTGAAGTTTTAGCTCAAAATACCCCACAGATCATTATTAAATATGTCACTTTTTGAGGGTGAGCAAAAATGCGCCATTTTTGTGTGTGTCCCTTTAAATGCAAATGAGCTGCTGCTACTACGAAGAGGGCGGAGTTTCAAGAGCAGCGCTGATTACCTCAGTCTCACTGAAAATGTCCGAAACTGTTCAGCCTTTCATGTTCATATGTGTCGGACAATAATGAGGAGACTCAAGAAGAAGTGACAACATGTAGAATGCAACAGGACGTTTCTGAATGGTTAGTTGATGAATTTATGTAGCTGATGTGGAGTTAATTATCTTAAAGTCATTGATTGGCATATTCTGTCATGATAATCTATAAATAGCTTGTGTGGGAATCGTTGTAAGATCCTACAGAGCCAGAGAATATATGCTGCATAGTTTAGTTTAATTACAGTTACAACTTTTGTCATCTTGCTTTTATGACATGCTATTGCATTTGTGTTACATGCTATATTGCAATAACATGGCCTCACCCCCTTTGTTGTGTGTTCTTGGGGGCGGGGTTTATGTAAATTTTAGGGTTAGTGATGTCACCAACCCAGGAAGAAGCTCGTTGTAGTCCTTACCAGCCATTTGTTGTAGTCCTTGAACTTTAAGTGTCCTAACTTTGCAGATGTTGTTTATGCTCAAACAGCAACATTACACACTAACTAAAGTTAAAAAAAAAAAAAGTGAAATTGCAATGAACCACCCCTTTAACTTGGGTCAGTAAGCAACCACTCAGAATAGCCTAACGCACAGCGGTGGGTTTTTCCGGGCCAGGCACCACTCACATTTTCTCTAATATTTTACTACTCTTTTGACACTTTAGTTATATGGAGGGCGCATATGGCCTTGGCCTGTGATGCAAATGTGTGCTTTTAGTTGTCTGCGAAAAAAAGAAAAATCTCTTAATCCGTGTGCTTTCACTTCTGACATATGACTAACAACAGACATCTGACAACTGCCCTGCACTTGACCCAGTGTTTTTTAAGATGGCTTTGTACAGTATTCAGAGCTGTATGACTGCTGGAGGGGGAGATGGGAGGGCGCTGTATGCACACCCTTAGCTAAATGATTGCAGATGCCTGGCTTGAGCTCAAAAGCTCCGCATTCCTCCCCTGTCGAAAAGACATTAGACCAGCTCTGCTCTTGCCTATACTGTCTGGAAGTCTGCTTTGAAAGAAAAAAAAAAATCACTTATCTGTTATCATCACATGAACACATAACAATCCTCATATCTTATCTCTCCCTGTTCACTAATGTCATATAGCTTAAGGGCAGGTTGTGTAGTGGTTGCAGGGCTACAACCAACATAAGCCTTTGTACAGCGCAAATGCCTGCTAGTCAGCAAAGTGCATTGACCGGAGCATGTTTATACTTTCAAATATCTGAATTTCCATAGAACTGCATTTCACATGAATAGACGACACCAGACGGCGCTCCCTGGCACCAGACCATCAAAGGTTGTTCTCATAGTGTGCATATACATGTAAAACCAGCCCATAACCGCCACGTTTAGATATGCTGGCTAACCACTCCTGGCTGTAGACATCCGATTATCAGCCTAAACCCGCCATTACACAGTGGCTCAACCATCAGCGTTTGGCTTCTGTTGACAACTGGCTATTTAACACATCAAAACAACAAGTGCTGCTATCAAGCCCAACCTCTCCAGGACGGGTTACTCTGTCGCCCAAGAATGCTTCTTATCTTTTGCTTTCGGCTTGTTAGTTTTAGTCACACAGCATGTGCTGACACTCCCTTTCTTCTTCCGAGGGCTCAATGTAAGCCATCATGGAAAGGTCAGAGGAGAAGATGACAAACTTATAAACAAATACCGATGGGTTTATGCAAAAAAGAGGTTTCCATAGAAGTGATTTAATGAAAATTTGTACCAATGGAAATAGCTACTTGAGACAATGCAAAAAAAAATATTTTCTTAATCTTTGTCTTTGGTTTGTTTACCAGTCAAAATATTTAAACATCCATTAAAAAGGGTCATTTATAATTCTGAGTATTCATACTTGTGAAATTATAATTGATATATTTTAAGGTAGGTTTATTTTTCTTATCTTTTTGGCAAATGTTTTTTCTTTTAATAAGTATAAATCAAACTAAGTGGTGGATGGGATAAGAAAAATAACTTAATTCAAGATTCTTTGAAAACAAGTCATGTTATTTAATACAGTTCTCATTTAAATGTATCTTTTTTTAAGGATGTTTAGATGTTACTGTACTGTACTTTTTTTTTTTTTTTTTTACATTATTTGGGTTCTTTTAAATATATATATATTTTTTTTTAATTGTGTTTATTTTATTTCATTTATTTCACACTCCTGATTTTGAAGTCCAAAAAAAGTGCATCCATCCATCAGATATTCAGATATAAAAGATATCCACACGGCTCCATTGGGTTAATAAAGGCCTTCTGAAGTGAAGTTATGGGTTTTGTAAGAAGAATATCCATATTTAAAACTTTATAAACTAAAATAACTAGCTTCGGGCAGATGGCCTATATGCAAATCAACTTACAGCGAAAGAGTAACTTCTGACATGACGCATGACATAATGATGAATGTGGAAGCGCAGAGGATAGAGCAAAACAAAACGCTGGTTACAAATTAGAAGTTTAAAACAATAATTTTTAACCCTTAAATGCATACCTCGGGTCTTTAGTGACCCGGGACGTCATTCACTACCCTCCTCATTTTTTAAAGTTAGACATCAACCTTCTTGGTATTCCTCAATCAATTCATTATAAAGAATATAACAAGAAAAAAATCACAAAATTATAAAACAATGCCTATTTTTGTATTCATTTTTTGTAAAAATTGTATAGGGTCGCTAATGACCCAAGGTGTGTATAAGTGTATGTATATTTTTTCTGCACAACAATAATTGAATCTTAGGTTACGGAATAAGTGCAGTTCGCCTTTGTTCCACAAGGTGGCAATGTCTGATACATAATGCTGAAGTGACGACTCATTCAGACAGAAAACAAAATCATAAGAAACATGAAATGGCTCAGCGATTTACTGCAGAGCAAGTACTGAACGCAATCAAATATGACTAACTGTCACTGGATGGATCTGGTGAAGCTGTTAGCTATCAATACTGATTTTGAAGATGTTGAAAATTATATAGTTTTGAGAATACGTTTGAGATCGCGAATGGGCTCATATTCGTGACCTCAAACATAAAACTAGCCTATTATTTGCTGAATTTACTGGGAAATGAGCTCTGACGAGGACAGTGATGATGGCATAAAACATCTGGAAGCGCTGAATGTAAACACTGTAGGAGAATGACACAGAAGAAAAGATATTGTTGAATAAAGTTGTTTTTGCACACAAAGTATTCTTGTCACTAAAATTTGAACCACTGCAGTCACATGGACTCTTTTTTTTTGGACCTTGAAAGTGGTGGTTAAATTGCTGTCTATGGAAGAGTCCTATACCTCTCGGATTTCATAAAAAATATCTTAATTTGTGTTCGGAAGATGAACGAAGGTCTTACGGATTTGGAACGACATGAGGGTGATTAATTAATGACAGAAGTTTCATTTTTGGGTGAACTAAGCCTTTAAGAATTTTAAGAACATTTACATACAGCCTCAAACCTTTAGTTTTCATGAGAGCAAAAAAAAAACAAAAAACATTCTGCACCTCTATGATTGCACATCTTAATTTCACCACAAGTGGTCATCCGTGACCCATTTGATGGAGCGAGATCTGCTGGTCTACTGATTCCCTCAGCTCCTGCCATGAGTTTTATATTATAGCGACAGGTAGAGATCCATCCGTGTTAGATATAGATCCGGGTCGTTAAAGACCCGAAAATGTAATAATGATTGGCGAAACAGTCATGTATTTAAGGGTTAAAGAAAAATGTCAGAGGATTTTGATATAAGAGAAGAGGAGCTTGAGTTTGTTGCCCAGCCCTATTTGTTTGAACCACGAGAGGCGTCTAAGCTTACGCTACTCCTACGTCTTGTATAGAAAATGTTCAGGAGCTGTACCCTGAAGCAATTGTGCAATGCAATAATTATTTTGTCATAGACCAACAGCTACCCCTGCTGGAATATATCGCTTCAGAAGCTACTCCTTTGTCGTATAAGTCGACTTGCGTAGACCGTCTGTTGGAAGCTAGTTATTTTAGTTCATAACGTTTTAAATAAGGATGTTTTTCTTACAAAAAACCCATCGCTTTGCTTCAGAAGGCCTTCTTTATTAACCCAATGGAGCTGTGTGGGTACCTTTTATGATGGATGGATGCACTTTTTTGTACTTCAAAATCAGCACTATTCACTACCATTATAAAGCTGGGAAGAGCCAGGATATTTTTTTAATATTGTGTTCGACTGAAAGAAGATAGTCATATGCACCTAGGATGGCTTGAGGGTGAGTAGCTAAATCATGGGAAAATGTTAATTTTTGGGTGAACTATCACTTTAAGACACCACATACGTAAATACAAAACATGCCTCCGTTATCTTCTGTGTCCAGAATTTTTGAAACTTTAATGGCCATAATAATCAAACATGGATTACATTTTGACACATGCAGGCATAAATCTGTTCGCTCTGAGGCTGTTTGTGAGAGATAAAATGTCCATCATGCATAAAAATGGCAGGCGCTCTGTGCCCTGTTCCTGTTCTGCAAGTGCACTGAATCTCACATTAATTAACGCTGCTCTTTCACCTGGTATCAGTTTCTCGTCCTTCTGTGCTTTATTTGGGCTGCTCATTATTTTCTTTCCCAGAGAAATATGTCTAATACCTACAAGCTGTGTGCCATCACAAATGGCGCACGCCCCGACATAATGTCCTTTGTTGTTGCCAAATGGTTTTTTAATGAAAAGTTTAAGAGGGGCATAATTACATATCTGAGGCTATTATGAAATCCAATATTACAATTAAAGTAATTTTATTTGCTTGTAATCTCCCTTCACCGAGTCTAATAAGGGTTTTGAAAGAAGGGCAAGCAGGCTTTGAATGGTGACTCTTTTCTAAATGAAGTTGGGCCGCCTTTGCTCTGTCTCAGTTCTCCATGTCTTTGATTTGCAGTGCCGTGGTGAGACTGTCAGAGAAGCACAAGGGATTTGTTAGTCTGTGATCATTTAGACTCACTGACAAATCAGTGAATTGGGCAGAAATGTTGAAGGAAATGCTGCTACTGCTGCAAAATCGGCATGGTTAGTTGAAAAACCCTTTAAAAAACAACAACAACAACAACAAAAAACCCAGCAAACAAGCTGAACACAATGTGGTTTAAGCTGGGCAGATTTTCTAGGAAATAACCAGCACCGAACTATCGCTAACAAGCATAAACCATGCTGGGAATTCATCCTGTTCTAAGCTGGGGCCTTTCGCCATTCAGGGAGTTCTGTTGAGAGGGAAGATGAACTGAACAAGATGAGCGCCGTATGAAGCCGATCCCGCTGCGCATGCGCACAGCCCCTCCAGCGCACCAATTTACAAACAAATGCCAATGAGATTATGCAAAAACTGTTTTCCATAGAAACGACCTGTGGAGATGCAGGGGAGAGGAAAATAGCTTCCGTAATATAAGAACTATGCTTCTGCAAAATAGCCATATACAACAAACATGAGAAAATGTAATTTTGACCTGACATTTGTGCCTCTTGGCTGCAATCTTCTCACGTATTATCAGCGAATACAAATCTGTGAACGCATGGGTTTATGAATAATGTGGTAATCAGTTTCATGACAAATGACAATGAATGTTTTATTGTTAAAAATTAATGGAAAAAAAAATGTAATTATGTATAAATGTATAGAAAATGTTCAGGAGCTGTACCCTAAAGCAACCGTGAATTGCAATAATTATTTTGTCATAGACCAACAGCTACCCCTGCTGGATTATTTTTAGAACTACAGCTGCATCCAAGTGTTACAGTGAGGTAGTTGACAAAGAACATCGAGATTTTATGGATAATTGAATGAATAAGATAAAATGTTTAATATATATATATATATATATATATATATATATATATATATATATATATATATATATATATATATATATATATATATATATTGCTACTTTGTGTTTAAAATGTTATTTGTGTAGATAGTTGATTGTTTTACCTTGTCCCTTTTTTACTCACCATACTAATGTACTGTTAAATATATAATTTATTTAATTATGTAATTTTGACTATTTTTTATTTATTTATATTAACCAAAATGTTACTTTATCTATTTTATTTACTTATTTATTTTTTTTATTTATTTATTTTTTATTTTTTTACAGTATTTCTCTTGAATTTTCCACTGACCTCCTTGAAAACCCCTGATGTAAATGACACTGTGAAGGAAATATTCATTATCTTCAGAAAAAAAAGTTTCCAAATGAATTTATTTCCATAAATTAAACTATAGAGAGAGTTAAAAGTGTGTTTAGTGTGCTGTAACTGACCATTTTAAACACCATTACTTTTTTTAGTTCATTTAACTAGTTCTGCCAAATGCATTTTTAGACCAGCTAATCAGATTTCATAAAACTTGCATATTCATGCATGATAATTAAAAAAAAATAGTTTAGATGAAGATAAGCTAAAAGCTGATAAAATATAGGTTTAAATTAAGTATGGATGGACATTGGTGAAATGTGTTGGCAAATTATATTATCTGTCCACCAAATCACTACAGTCATAATGAATGACGTGCATATAAGAATACTGAAGAAAGAATAAAGCAAGCAAAACCATAATCAGTCAATTTAATAACAGTTAATCTGTTAATAAACTATTTGTCTATTTAAATCAATGTGCTCTGCTTCAGTTAAAGTGAACCTGTCAGGTTAAACTTCCCCCATCCCGACAGTGTAATAAACTGCAGGGCTCTTTGAGTTGGAACGGACTGGATGTGAACAGACAAGCTGTGACATAAAACTGCCTGACCGCTTATCAGAGGCAGACTACACAGACACCTTTAGAGCCCTCTGAGACACTCTATTCAATCTAGGAGAGGCTATGGAAAGCTAAGTGAAAGCTGGCCAAAGGACTACTGCCAAAGCAAATGACCAGTCTTGCACCTTGCACACACTATGACAGTTTCTCACAGTCAGAGAGCATGTTATCAGCAATCGCTCTCTCTCTCTCTCTTTAACTCAGAGACCCCCTCCTTAATGTATCCCCCACATTCCAAATCCTTCTTATGACCCTGTCTGTGAGGAGATCTGAATAAATTTGTCAGTGTTGTACCCACACTTCCCTCATCTGAACAGAATTCATATCATACCACAAATACACTGAGGTCATCTAAATGGCAGGATATGTATTTTGAATGATATATATATATATATATATATATATATATATATATATATATATATATATATATATATATATATATATATTTTTTTTTTTTTTTTTATCAACATCTGCAAATGAGAGACTCTATACACTCTTTTATAATCAAGTAAACTTTGATCAGTGTTCACCTACCTTGTTAGTGTTAGTTGTGGCATGTGTGAGACAATATATGATATTTATGCAGGCAACATGCTGTTTGCTAAATTAAATGAAGGATTAAATTATTATATAAGCTGACAACATATTTTTTTCAACTGGGTGTTGTTAGATATATAACCTTTTTAATTAAATTGAAATTGACCCACCCCCTTTATCTTGGCAGCCATACACTTATTGTCATGTGACCAAGGAGAAGCATGTGAGAGGAGTAGAAAGCACCCATTTACTTTAAAAACCTTTAGTAAAATTTTAGCACAACAGATGTAATGGCTGTTACATCAAAGCAAATTTGTCCAGGTCTAAAAATATTTTTGTTCCATAATGGTGATTTAGCAATGTATAAAACCATGCAAATCATGTAGCTAAATATTAGTGAGGTCGTATGAATTTGTACGAATTAGCCACCTTGTAAAATACATATAAATTGCTATGAGGTTGGTTTGATTCAGATTCAGTTAGATGGTCAGTTTACACCCAGATGGTGCAACTTACCCACTGACTCGGATCAACTTACCCCTAACCTGGGGTAAACTGAGCCACAGGAACACTTTTTTTTTATAAGAAGACATATTTTTAGAACCCTTTGTCATACATGTATTCTAAACATTTAAAATGATAGGAAACATCCTGAAATTACTGTAGACACTTTCATTGTATTTCTGCCTCATTTTGCCTTATCTTTAGGACCACATAATTAAAAATGAATCATCTTATCCCACCACCAATCCATAGTGAGCAAGATCAATGGGACGGTGCAAACTTTTTTTCCACAACACAATATGCAGATTTTGTTTGTTTGTTTGTTTCTTACTGTTAAAGACTTTGTACTCATTTTCTTTTGTATTAAAGGCACAATATGTAAGATTTCTGGATTAAAATATCCAAAAACCACTAGGACAGTGTTATATATTTTGTTGACTTGTGTACTTACATTATTCCAGATGTTTCCAAGAACGTTTAAATCCAGAGAAATAAACAATTTTAACCAGGACACGGACCGTGTCTGTGTGTCGCCTATCAATGACATCATTATTATCGATTTCCAGTTTTATTTTGTGGAAACCATGGAAACACCAAAGACGCTTTAATATATATGTTTCATTAGACAAGGGAACAACTGTTTGGATACATTTATAGAGAGAAAACGAATCATTGTTATATAGCTCAACACGTTTACTTGATTCTCCCACAACACTCGGTCCTGCTCTGCTTCATGCTACAGTAACCTTAATAATCGCATCCAACATGAACATGATTTCTGCCAGAGTCCTGTCAGATTCGTTTCCACCGGCTGTGAGTTGAAGACGACATCTCCCATGATTCCACGCTCAAACTCGCCACCATCAAGCTACACCTTTGTTTTGAATAGGTGACATAGCAGCGAGAAATTACATATTGTGCCTTTAAAATCTGTGTATGAACTTTTCGTGAAGGGAAATAAAATTGAGATGTTGCTTTAAAAGGTGTTGGTGTTCTTGTCATCGTAACTAACTTTAAACCACTAAAACTTTTGTATTATCATACAACTAGAACTAGAAAAGTAATGGAAAGGCTTCCTTGAAAAGTAAATATGTACAGTAAGTTGAGGCCACTTATCAGGACAAGTGAACAGTATACGATTGCATAACTTGCTAAGACTAGTCTTACAAGATATATTTTTCTTCAAGACTGGTCCTTTTAAAGTCAGTTACATGAAACGGTGGATCGGTCTAGCTTGAATTGGATAAGTTAGACTGATTGTCTGTGAAGAGCTAGTTCACCAACTAGTCTTATAGTGGCTAAGTATATGCAACTGGGCCCAGAAGAGTACAGTAATGTTTCTGAACTTACTTTGCCAATCTAAAACAATGAGTAAAATCATGTACAGAGAGCAGTAAACTGAAATAGCTTGTAGACACTTTGATTTTACTTTCATTTATAAGGCAGCAATTGAACTTAAGTTTGTAAGTTGAAATAGGTGGACATTTTACAGGCTTATTGTTATCAATACTAAAACCTGCTGGGTTAAATATGGACAAAACCAGGGAGTGGGTTGTTTTCACCCAGCCATTTTTTCAACCAATTTTGGATTTATTTTTTTAGCCAGCAATATATTAATATAGTAAAGGCATGTTCTTGCTCACCCCCAAATCGGTGCAAATTTGTGGGGTATTTTAAGCTGAAACTTGACCAGAACAGAGACTTTTATTACATCATGTGAAAGAGGGCATAATAGGTGCCTTTTAACCCAATCTGCTGGGTTTGTCCATATTTGACCCAGCTTGGGTTGTTTTTAACCCAGCATTTTTTAGAGTGTATAAATCATTACAATTAATATAACAGTATGCACACTTTGGTAAATGTTGTTGTTATCATTATTATTATTATTATTATTATTATTTTTTTTTTTTTCTGAAATTTTCTACAGACCCCTACCACTCCTGTGCAGGCATTCATTGTATGAATAGTTTAAATAAAAGTAAAACTTGGCTAAATGTTTCATTCTAAATAATTATTAAATGAATTATGCAAAAATTCAGTCATTCACAACAGTCCATATCTCCATCAGCGATGTGTACCTCAAAAATGTCTATCAATCTCTTGTCTAGACATGATTCCAGACAGGTTTTTGTTCTGGGCTTTCACATGGGCCAGACAGAAGCATGGTAACCCCCTGCCAGCTTCATTCCCATAGCCTCCTCTCTCTCTCTCTCTCTCACACACACACTCCTCCTCCTCTCTTCTATCAGCTGATGCCTGAAAATGCCACTGCTGGCCAGGAAGTGCTCCACAAAATAAAAACGAAAGCACACAGAGGATTTAAGTCAACATGCGCTAATGCTCCGGATACTCTCGGGCGCTGGTTAGGTTAGTACATTGCAAACATTACAGGATGAGTTTACAGTTTAATTATGTTATTTTGAACTGTTTCAGGTGTGAGCTAGCGACTTAGAGTTAGCAGCTCTTCGCGTAAACATTGCGCTGTTTCACGTTGCTGTTTAACGTTAGCTTCCCAAAACATAACTCAACTTGAAAACAGTCACTTAAAGTAATTAAAGGTTTTACACATTTAGCTCGTATCATTTCTTTTACTAGTTGTTAATGGCTTTAGCTTTACAACGAACTCGTCGGCAGCTTCTGCTAGCTGTTTAGCACACTGAACGTTATACGTTATGATCGAAAGCTGAAAAATTGCTTATCAAGTAGGTGAGGTCGGAGTGTGTGTGGTTTTTAATTTAAAAAAAAAAAAGTTTTAGGTAGTTACAGACGCGTTTAATAAAAATAATCAACTTTCATGTAATATTCGCTTATCTAAATGGATTAAAGTAGTTTAGGAATACATAACTTGCCTAAACTTTATAACATTATCAGTGTTGTTACACCCTGCTTTACTACCACTACTGTAACACTACTATAACATGATTTTACATTTTGTGTATGAATGTAACATTTTCATACAAAACAATTTTATTTCAAAATAAATCTGGAAACAAATATATAAATGAGTAAAATATAGAAAGTAGAAGTACATTGAAAAGTCATGTTACAGTCCTACCCATCAGGGCTGCATCTCCCAAAAGCATTGTGAGCTGAGTTGATCTTAGAGAACATTGGTGGCAATGGCAATCTACTTGGGCTAACAGTGATTTTTTTTGGGAAATGCAGCCCTGGGGAGCATTTCCCAAAGCCAACTGTGGTCTCAAATTCCATCATTACCAACACAATTCAGCAGAACTTGCGACCATAGTTGACTAACCATGCTTTTGGTCATTTGTGATATTAGTAAAGCTTTTTTAAACACGAAGAATAATCTACTGGTTCATATTATACCAGTTCTGTCCATTAATTAACATCATCTTAAGTTCATGATGTAAAATTATGCTGATTGTTTCGACTTCTCTTGTCACCTGAGGAGTCGTATACACCATGACAGTGATTTCACCCTTGTAGCTCATTTCTAATTTCTAATCAACACTCCCTGGTTTCTACTTTGTGCAGTTTTATTTTACTAATCATGCTGTGCGTGTAGTCTTTTCACACTAGTTTTTCAACTCATTTTTCATAGTATAATCAGCATTGTGGGTGAATGCCTTTGCATTTATTTGCCATATGACATATTTGTGTATTTATTCTTTCTCTTATGCTTCTGATCTGCTGTCTGGCAGGTAAAATAAGGAAGAGGAGAAGATGGCACATCAGGGCAGTGGTCAGGCATGGGGGAAACTGGTAAAAGTTGATGCATCTCCGGGTTCAGAGATATTGCTCATAAATAGAGAATGCACTGTGGGGAGAAAAAAAGGTGCGTTGAACATCATCACTCATTAATGTGTTTGATCATGTTAATTGCTTAATGCTCAGTCTTGTGAAATACTTGTCTCCATTGTTTGCTTTTTCCCAAAACTTTGTCAAGTTTTACTTATTAACTTTTATTAGTTATTACTTTTTTTCCCCCTCAAGATAATCAGTCTGAAGCGGTGTCTGCATGTATTCAGTGAGCCCATGCCTTTAACAATACTCTCTTTAGTTCAGCAAACGAACCCCCACCCCAGTAATGACAAAGGCGTCTATTGAAGACATGCTCTTGGAATATTAAGTAGTTTTTTTGTGTTGTGCTGGTGTGCAGGGAAAGGTTGTATCCCTTTGACTCTGTCTGTGTCTGTCTGGGTTTGAAGACTGTCTCTTTTCCCGCTTTAATTAATATCAATCCATGTGTCTGTTTGGTTCTGTGCGCTTCACAGTAACACATTCGACACTGATTATAAGCAGAACTGATACGCTTCATTACTATAATAGTCTAATTTTTAACTTTACATCACATCACGCCACACTATATTTCATTTAAAGCATGCATGCCTAATGTGTCTGGGAGAGAAAAGTAATGGGCCAGGTCAGGAAGAGAAAAGAGGAACGTGCTTTATTAAAGTTGACAAAAAGATGCTTTTGCAACCCATTATGCTTTAGGAAGGTCACATTTTTCAGATTCAAGCAGGATAAAATCGTAAGATGTGTCATTTGTCCTTTTAGGTTTCACTGCTGTGCACCCTTGTAGACAAAGCATTTTGTGTTGAAAAGTATATATTTATCATTTCATACATTCCCTGTGAACTTATCCCGTGACCTTGGTGTTGATAGTACTGTAATGTGAAAATACTTAAGTAATATTGTTGTTATTAGGGCCTGAGCACCGATGGTGTGAGGACTCTATTAGAATTACTTGGTCAATTATTGTTCTCTGAAATGAATTGCATTTTTGAGGGCCTAAACATGCTCAAACTCATGAAACTTTACATACGTCAGAAGTGGTGAAAATTTGTCTGAAAAAAAAGAAAAAAATTCAATTAAGCACCAGACCTTCATGCTATGTTTCAATGTACAAGTATGAAATTCAGTACACACAAAAAGTCCCCGGTGCAAAATCTGAAAACCCAACAGAAAGTGAGATATTTTGAATTTTCTCATATTTTTTTTTTAAATTTGTGCAATTTTTGCCATTTCCAGACGTTGTATTTTAACAAACTCATCCTAGAGCTTTAATTAGATCAACATCATATTTGGTCAGTCTGATCTAAGGGCCTTTGTGATGTTAACTTGCGAAGATCTTGAGTTTTTGCTGAAGGGCGTGTCCGTGGCGGCCTGACAAAATTTGATGTTTCGCCATGAAACAAGAAGTTGTTGTAACTTGGAATACAATGTCCGATCTGCCCCAAACTTCACATGTTTTACTAGAGTCCTGGCCTGAAGACATCTTTATGACAATATTCAGTTACAGTCATAGCGCCACCTGCGAGCAACAGGAAATGGCATGTTTTACAATGTGATTAACTCCTCATAGAGTTTTAAACAGATCAACATCATATTTGGTCAGTCTAATCTTAAGGCCTCAGCGATGGTAAATTGTGAAGATCTTGAGTTTTCATTGAAGTCCGTGGCTGACTGACAAATTCTGATGTTTCGCCATGAAACAGAAAGCTGTTGTAACTCAAGCATACAATGTCCGATCTGCCCCAAACTTCTTTGATAAGAGTCTTGGCCTGAAGACATCTACATGCAAATATTCAGTTAGTCATAGCACCACCTGCTGGTAACACGAAACGGCATGCTTTACACTGTATTCACTCCCTGAAATGCATATAAATATGCCAGGAAGTACCAAACATAACAGAAACAGGTTAAATCATGCAACACTTGGCGAAGTGCTAATGTATGCGCTTAACGCCACGAAACAGGAAGTTGTTGTAACTCATACAATGTATGATCTGCTCCAAACTTCACATGTTTGATAATAGTCCTGGCCTGAAGACATCTACATGGCAATATTCGGTTATAGTCAGAGTGCCACCTGCTGGCAGCAGGAAGTGTGGCACATCAAAATGAATTTGCCATATTTCTCCTATATTTACCCGCTTAAATGCATGTCGGCCACTGTTCACTGTTTTCCTAAGGCCACCAGGTGGTGGTGGCCCCTGGGTGTGAGGACCCTTGCAACGCAGCTTTAATTATTGTGATTGTTTATTTCCATTACATTATTGAGAAATTTGCAAATAATGTTAATGGTCCTAAAATTAAGCTTTATTTTCTTCATGTAAAAAATGTTTTGTCATTTTTACAGTTATTGTTAGAGCTAAAGCTTGCCTTTTTGCAGATTAAGGCTTAGGCTGGCATTTGGGACAGGGCCTAAGGGCTTGGTGTCAGTCTTTTTATTAGTGGAAATTTCTTTTTGTTAAAGGATTATAAAACCTACTTTTTTCTGTAGAATAGCACACAGTGATGGATTGTACATGATAAGAAAAAGAATTTTGATTTATTGTTGACTTGTCTATCATATTCACAGACATATTTTGTTTATAGATTGTGACCTCTCATTTCCGGCTAATAAACTGGTCTCAGGGAATCATTGCAAAATCACTCAAGATCAGCTCTCAGGAAAGGTGTGGCTGGAGGACATGAGGTAATGGATTATTGAATAATTTCATGCCAATATCACGTTCCTGCTCTTTCTATGTATGTTCATATATGTGTTCATGATTTCTTTGTATGACAGCCTGGCCAAAAATTGTGTCCCCACAATCTGCCATGTTTCATTGCTTTATCACAAATAAAACAGTTGATTCTAAGCACAACTATCCCATATGCTTCCAATTTATTTTTATTTATTTATTTTTTTTTACAAATTTGTAATAATATTTGAATAAAGGGTGAACATGTACATTTTCTTAGGCCGGACATCACTTTTGGCCAAAGAGGAAGGAGTGTTGTGTAAATTTACAGAAGTGATATTATTTTGGAAGACTACTGTATAACGCTAATGTTCGATTTTAATGCCCATCGAATAAAAATGTCAGTAGTGGCAGCTGGCATTAATTCGTTTTAGTTCTATTAAGTTTTTGCAAATTATACTGAGTGACTTCTAATTACATCGCTAAGTGAATTCAATTAATGACATGCTTGGCCCTGCGGCAAATATATATCCAATTCCCTCATGACATTTAATCATTGCTTTGGTGAATAATTAATTGTAATTTGGTTAATAGTCTGGATTGAGATACACTAGTTGATCTGCGCCTGTAGAAACTGTATGTCACATGTATTTGAATGTATGCTAGCTCACCACTGCTGCTGTACATTTCCATCCAGCTAATTAAGTGAGTGTGTCTGATAGACAGTCGATATGCTGTGTGTTTTACACAATGCTTAATCAGCGTGATGGGAACTGCAAGGATCCCTTTCTCCCTCCTTATTATCCTTTCTTGTACAGCTTTCTATTTGTCATTTTTAACAAGAATTTAACTGAGCACTTTATTATGTCTTTAGTCATTATCTTAAATGAAATAGTCAATATTTAGGAGGATCAGGGGCTATCAGGCATTTATTTTAAACATACTGTATGTAAGTTTATAAATGGGTTATTTGTAATCGTCAAAGATGCTAATTTAGTGTTTCAAGTACATCAGAAGACAGTGTGTGGGTATCAGAAATGTGGCCTTGCGGTTAAATGCACATGCTTGGACATGTTGCTCAGGCACGAAGACTGAGTTTGAATCCAGCTTGTGATGTTTCCCGATAACTTTGTTTCCTGTTCTTTGTCCACTGTCCCTAAAAATAAGATTCACAAAAAGGCCATTGATTGGTCTACATCATTTAGCCTCTGAATAGCACTCTATGCATTCAAAGGGACCATCATTTGTTAACTTATATTACTGTGATGTGTTTGTTTGTATCAGCACCAATGGGACAGTTATCAACATGTCCAAAGTGGTGAAGAAACAGACGCACTTACTGCAGAATGGTGATGTCATTTACTTTGTGTACAGGAAGAATGAGCCAGAGCAAAGTACGTTTTCAGATTCGTTTAGCCTTATCTGTTTTTGTAGTACAGTTGCTTCCAAACAGATTAGCCACGTCACTCATCTATTTTCTGTTTTGCAGACATTGCTTATGTTTATCAGGCCATCAGGCCACAAGAAAGTGCCTCACAGGACGTTGAAGGTAAGCGGCTATTGATTATAACATTTCATTCATGTGTTTCTGTTTGTTATACATATGTTCGTTTTGCTATAGCCTGTCAGCAGAGATGACTTGTTGTGTAGTGCTTACACTACACGACAAGGTTTCTTGTCATCTTGTCATAGCAGCACACATACTACACAACACAACGCTGACAAGGTGCACAAACTACAAGACCTTTTGTCAAGAGGCAATCCCCACCAACAGGAAAAAAAAAAAAGTTTTCTTACATAAATTCATGATATTTTTCCATTTATACCTTCTGCACTGTGATCGGCTGTATTAGTTCCACCTTGCCATTGCATCGCACGCACTAAAAGATCCTTTGATGATAATATCAAACAAGTTTGAAAATATTGCAGCATCTGTGACTGCTCGAGACTGGCTCAGATCATGTCACAGACTACAACAAGCACCAATTTGGCGGGGACCCGGGGGTTTTGTCGCAGACCTTGGAAATCTGTCTGCAACAGCAAAATCCAGCCAAAAGTCTTGTATGAGCTTGCCTTTACTAAATTTTGAAGATTAGAGAGAGATCACGAAAACGAAACAAATTTTTTTTCCTTTGGAAGAATATGATGAATCACTCACAATTTGTCAGTTTTGATTTCATGTTGCCTTGAAATCCCAATTTCATCCCCGCACAATTTTTCTTTTTTGAGTGAACTGTTTCTGTACAGTTTTCTCTTTGTGGTCTCCACAGATGCTGGGAGAGAAGAAGATTCTGATCTGACAGAAACCGAGAGTGAACCAGCACCAGTAGAGCCTGTTATTGTGAAGCCTCTACCTCAGTCTGGGCATGAGGACCCCCAGCCATCTACCTCCAGCTCGTCCTTCCACTTCTACAACATGCCCTTATCTACCTGTTCTGGTAATTACGGTCCACACCGTATATGCACTTTTGTGCAAGTTGCTTTGATAAGAAAGTTATTATTATATAAATGTAAATGCAATGGCTTTTTTTGGCAGCTGTTCATCTATGCATTGAGTTTTTCAAATTGACAGTGTTTTACATAGTCAAAAAAATGCCTATGTGTACCATTTAGCAGATGTGTCTGCAAAGAAGAACCTAGTCAGTTCTTCGGTTGTTCGTAAAGCAGAATCAGAGATGACTGCACCAGCAGGCAGCCCTGGGGAGCCAGTCATGAATCACACCTGCCTGAAGTGGACCTACTGGACTGAGGGAGGACAGCAGACGGAGCCTGAGGTGGAAATACAGAGGAAAAGAAGAAAAATTGACAGAGGTGCTGTAACACAGTTATAGTGGAAAGCAAATACATGTCATGCATTTTAAATAATTTATGAGTTCTGTCTATTTTGAGCTGTCTGAGCATCTGTATTCCAACATGTCAGTGTAACGCATTTAATAGTTGCTAACTTGACAACTTTTTCAGAGTGCATGCTTTTGAAAGTGGTTAGAAAACAATCTGGCAACATGATTGAGTGTGTGTGTCTGCCATTTTAGTGAAAGAAATGCAGGAAATGATAGGGTGATGTGTTGGCAGCAGGGTCTGACAGTGTCACAAGGCAGATACGAACCAGTGTCACTAACTTCTAGACTACAGCTCTGATGGCTTAAGTTTGTCATGCCGTTCAAAAGTTATTGGTAATGTTTTTTAAATATTTTTGAAAGAAATACTGACTCTTTTGCTCACCAAGGCTGTATTTGTTTGATCAAAAATACAGTAATATTATGAAATATTTTTTTGAAATAAATTCTATTTAAATATATCTTAAAATGTAATTTATTCCTGTAATGGCAAAGCTGAATCTTTTAGCAACCATTACTCCAGTCTTCAGTGTGGCATGGTACTTAAGTAACATTTCTTATTATACATTTTTGTTGTGCTGCTTAAAATGTTTGTGGAAACCACGATACATATTTTTCAAGATTCTTTGATGAATAGAAGTTTTAAAGAAAAGAACTTAATTGAAATAGAAATCTCTTGTATCGTACATGTAATTACTGCCACTTTTTTGGATAAAAGTATTAATTTCTTGCTGACTTTTAAACTGTAGTGTAAATTTGGTAGTAAAATGTGTTTCAGATCTGTTCTTGAATATGAACACTTTCAAATGTAACGTTTATGTATCTGTCTGTGTTGCAGATGATCAGAATGGGTTTGGATCTTCTCACAGTGAAACAGCAGCTCCACAGGTCTCTATCAGAGGAGCAGCGGGAAAAGAGAAAACTGAAGGGGCCACAACAGACAAGATGGAAGAATCCCTAACATGCATCGTCTGCCAGGACCTGCTGCATGACTGTGTCAGGTTAGTCCATTGTGCAAAAATCAACACTTACACCCAAATGGACATGTCGGTGAGAATAAATCCCTTACAGTTGTTTTCTTAATGTAAACCTTTATATAAATCCTTTAAAGAAGGATTTGGATTTTTGTGTGTGGAGACTGAATTTGAATGCATTTTTAATAGTTAATGTGTGTGTGTGTGTGCTTCCATACAGTCTTCAGCCCTGCATGCACACGTTTTGCGCTGCCTGTTATTCTGGCTGGATGGAACGTTCCTCCTTCTGCCCCACCTGCCGATGTCCTGTGGAGAGAATCCGTAAAAACCACATTCTCAACAACCTGGTGGAGGCTTACCTTCTCCAGCACCCAGGTACTGTATCACACTTCTATTCTCTATTCTCACTTACTGTTAAGGAATTGTATAAAATTATACAAAATGTTTGCAAACTGTTTTTAAACTTTTATTTTTATATTTTTAAATATGAAAAAACCTAGCCAAAGAGACAAATAGTCAGTCAAAGAGTTTACAGAGATGTGTTATTTTTTATTTTATGCATATTTGTTGCTAAGAGTTTGCACTTTTAATCCATTAAAACTACTTTGTACAAATAGGATGGTCAGGCATTTATTTTGTCAAAAATACAGTAAAAACAGTAAAATACTCTAAAATATAATTACAATTTAAAATAGTTTATTATTGTTATATATTATAAAATGTCATTTATTCCTGTGATGCCAAAGATGAATTTTCAGCAGGCATTACAGTCACATGATGCTTCAGAAATCATTCAAATTATTATTATCAATATTGAAAACAGTTATGCTACTTAATATTTTTGTAGAAACAAGATTTTTTAAAGAGGATTATTTGATGAATAGAAAATTTGACATTGTAAATGCCTCTCCTGTCACTTAATGCATCTTTGCAGAAAAAAGAAAAAAAATTCTTTTAAAAAACAGCTGGCTCCCAACTTTTGAACAAATCTTTGAATTTTGGTCTCAGAGAAGTGTCGGAGTGAAGATGACTTGCGCAGCATGGATGCCCGGAACAAGATCACGCAGGACATGCTGCAGCCTAAAGTCGAGCGCTCCTTCTCAGACGAGGAGGGCAGTTCAGACTATCTGTTTGAACTCTCAGACAATGACAGTGACATTTCCGACCTGAGGTCAGCATCTTTACACTGTTATCCATTCAGAGTCTTGTGTTTTTGTTAAAAAGGAAGTGCTTGTTATTTATATGCAGTATATTTCACTTCAAGTAGAACTTCCAGGAAAATCCAGTTATCTGGTTATTGTAAAGAATTGTGATTCTCTTGGCTTGATCTTAAAATAGTAGATGTCCAGTAGATTCTAGATATATAGGTACCCATCCTGATGAACTTTGTTTGTTCACAGTCAGCCCTACATGATGTGTCGGCAGTGTCCGGGCTATCGGAAAGAGCTTAGCTCCGCCCTGTGGATCTGTGAGCCTGCTCAATCAGAGGGGCCAGTTAAAGTACCTGGAGATGGCCCCTCCACATCCTCTGATACCTCAGATACCTCAGATACAGGTTATTCATGCTCACACTTGAGCCTAAACGATGCTCTCACACACACCAACAGACACCTCTATGCAATTCTACATATGCTTAAATCAGCTGTATTCCTACTGCAGCTCCTCAGGAATTCAGATGTCCTCCTCAGGGCAGTCACCTCATCTGCACCTGCTGCCTGCAGCCCATGCCTGATCGACGCTTCGAGTACCTTCCCCCTCAGATGTCCCCGCAGCACTGTGAGTCACCCTGACACCTGTCTATCAATGTCCTCAGGCCTGCTGCAGTCACCTGATGATTTGTTGTCCGCTCCTTTGAACAGGTATGGTGTGCCAGAAGCCTTTTTGTCATGTGTACTGGGGGTGCCAGCGGATCGGTTGTCACGGCTGCTTATCACGTTTCATTGGTAGGTTTCTGAGTGGTTAAGATTTCTGTATAATATTTTTCTGACTGCCTGTGTTATTTTATAATAATGATTATGGATATTTTCTTCTCACAGAACTTAACCTTAATGATAAATGTCTGGATGGGGTTTTTAATGGCAATCAATATGAGTCTGAAGTCCTTCAGGTAAGTACGATTTGTTTGCTCATAGTTGGGATCAGTATTTATATACTAGAGGTTGCACTGAGTAGTTGACTTTAATTTTACATTTACATTTAGTCATTTAGCAGACACTTTTATCCAAAGCGACTTACAAATGAGAGTAGTAGAATCAATCAAATCAACATGAGAACAACAGTATGTAAGTGCTGAGTGAAGTCACAGCTATGTCAGTAAAGTGCTCATAGCGAATTTTTTTTTTTTTTTTAAATAAATACACAGATAGGATAAGAATATTAGTCAAGGTAAGTGCTACTACTACTGGGTCAAGTGCTGACGAAAAAGATACGTCTTTAGCATTTTTTTAAAAATGGCTAGAGACTCAGCTGCTCGGATAGAGCGTGGCAGGTCATTCCACCAGCCAGGAACAGTCCCGGAGAAGGTCCGTGAGAGTGATTTTGTGCCCCTATGTGATGGCACCACAAGGCGCCGTTCACGTGCAGAACACAGGTTTCTGGAGGGCGCGTAAGTCTGAAGTAGTGAGTTAAGGTATAGCGGTGCAGAGCCAGCGGTCGTTCTGTAAGCAAACATCAGAGCCTTGAATTGGATGCGAGCAGCTACTGGCAGCCAGTGCAGACTGATGAAGAGAGGAGTGACGTGCGCTCTCTTCGGTTCGTTGAAGACCAGTCTTGCTGCAGCATTCTGGATCAGTTGCAGAGGCTTGATAGTGCATGCTGGAAGGCCAACCAAGAGAGCATTACAGTAGTCCAGTCTGGATAGAACTGATCAGCCATGGTGCTTTAAGCTTGACGTTGGCTAGTCCCTGGTCATATAGAGGGCGCGGAAGCATAAAAAAAATCTTTGAAGTCCACATTTACACTCAGTTTCCAAAATGACAAATAAATACATACGCAGAGAGCGCTCCACAAGACATTTCTGATTATACCATCTAGATGCCCGAAATTGAACGGGAGAATGCATAATGTTGTACCCGCTATTGTACAGGTAAGTTAATCTGCGTTCTAAACGAATGCATGCTGCATTGCAACACACACACATACAGACATTAGCTCGTACATCACGCGCAGGTCGTGTGCACAAAATTATTCATTAGCACGAAAAATTGTCTGCGAATTCTCTCAAAAAAAAAAAGCTTAGAAACTAAAAAGTTCTAGCATTTATTTCTTAGTAAGAAAAACACACAGTTTCACTATTAGCAGAGAGACGCTGCCAGGTAGAACGAGCAGAAATCTGTGCAAAATATAACGACCCAAAGACAAAAAAACTGATGAAAATCAGCTGTTATGTAGGAGCAATAGCCATGTGGGCAGTGCTGTGTCATGCCGTAGCTGTGCAACGCGTTCGAGTCTCAGCTGTCAGCTCAGGGTTCAGGCTTACTTGTTAATTAATGATGTCATCAGCGACACGTCGACTTTAAAAAAAAATCTGAAGTCGTTCAACCCCTATTGTATACCATTATTGCATTTTTGCATTGACTGCACTGACACTATTGGATGAGAAGTAAACTTGAACTGAACTGAGCTGGACGATCACGGTTTTCTACAGAGCTGCTTTATGGCTGAATTAAACTTATTTCATAATTGATGAACTTTTAACTCATCCAGTATGTTTGTGCTACAGGCATACATGCAACATCAAATTTTGTGGATTGTTGAAGAGAGGTGTGCTGTTACTTTTCTAACCAATTTGCCGGATGGATGATAAAATGAGCAAAAAAAATAATAATAATAACTGTTCCACTTCAGCTTTCTTTAAAAAAAAATGTAAAAAAAACTAGTTAATTATCAGCATATACTTGGAGGATATTTTACCACCAGAAATCAAAGTTTTAAATTCAAATGTTATTTGAATTCTATAACTCTATTAGCTCTGTTTGTTGATCATTTCTGCTTTCTTTGTGGCAGAACTATTTGACCTCTCGAGGGATGAGCTGGAGGCACATGCTGCAGGAATCACTCCAGGCTGTACAGCAGGGCCTGTACCATCTCTCTGGTAACTGTCTTTTGCTCATATTGAGAATTGTTGAGGATCAGGCATAGGTTCAAGTAAGGGTGGGTGATAGAAGGAAAACAATATTGCAGTATTCTTAAACATTTTGGGGGATGTGTTATATTTATCACAATATGCACGTTTTTGTGAAAGAGTGATGGTGGAGGGTCGGTTTCACACAAAGTCCCTTTAAGGCAAGTCATTTCACTCGGCGACCATCTTTAAAACGCCTCTCAGGCAGCTATTTCAGTCATGCAAGTGCAGCTCCTATCTCTTTAAATGGGGAAACATCAAATTCTCCAAAGCTGTTCACCAAGCTTGTGATTAAATTTCAAATTTGAAATCACCAGTGAAATCGGACTACAACTGTCTCATATTTTGTGTGTATATATGTGTATATATATATAAATATATATATATATATATATATATATATATATATATATATATATATATATATATATATATATATATATATATATATATATATATATATATAATATAACCATGTGTTGCACTTTCTCCCATTCATAGGAGTGCACTGTCTTTGTATATCTAAAGTCTTTAGCTTTACATCACAGAGATCTCTTTTTCTTACAAGCCCTTTTTTTTCTCTGAATTTAAAATGATTTGAATTTGTATTTCCCAACTTCAAAATGCATTACTGAATTTATTACACCAGCTGACAAATTTCTGCTGATTTGTTTTTCGCTATATCACTCACCTCTCCATTTCATTGAAAGTGTCTCAGGTAAATGCCTTGTTGTAATTCAGTTTGTATTTGCATTTATTTCAGATTACAGAATCACTGCCAACTCTTTCCTTTGCTACTGCTGTGGACTTCGCACTTTTAGAGAACTGGCATACAAATACAGAGAGCGTATTCCTCCGTCAGAGCTGCCAGGTAAGATTCATATGCGTTAAAGTAGCACAAAGCTACACAGTCAAAGCATTTATACCATGCCCCACATCAAGCCAAATCTGTGAAACTAGAGAATAAACTGGAAGTGGGGAAAAGGTGTTTTTGTGTGCAGTGAGTTTGCTTGTTTGTCCACAGATGCTGTGACCACCAGACCAGACTGTTACTGGGGACGCAACTGTCGGACTCAAGTGAAAGCACACCACGCTTTGTAAGTGAGCGACATGTAAAACCGCAGTTGATCAGATGTCTTGTCCATCCTCTGAAGCTTTTTTTTATATTTAAATCCACCAGTAGAGGGCAGCTAATGCACATCTATGTAGTGTCAGACTGCAGTACAACAACATAGACCTGTTTGTTAGTACATTTCTATAAAAAGTCTGTAAATGATCATAATCCTATATCATAATCATGCTCAATAACTCGGATGACACACAATGATCATTCCTAATCCGTAAATTTGTTTTCTCGTCTTTCAGGAAATTCAACCACGTGTGTGAGCAGACACGTTTTAAGAACTAAAGCTGATGGAGCGACGCTTGATTTGACAGCAGTGGTTTTGGAGGTTGACTTTCTCAGTAGCTTCATCTTTAGCACGCTTCTGCGTAACTGATCTGCTGTGGGCAGGTGTTATACCTGTTTTTCTCCTCTAGATGGCAACTTTACATATGCAATGTCAATCAGATGATGATAAACCGATCATATGGTGTCAACATATGGAAACATTTGTTTTTTCCATGATGGATTGACTGTCACGCTTTCAGTATGCGCACTTCATTCCATTATGGATTCATCGCATCTTTGCTTGTAACATGTAAAATGAGGCAATGTTGGCATTTTTTTTTGCAAAAAGCTTTAGCTTAAACATTATACAGTATACAAATTATATAACATAATTATATACATAAATTATATACCCTTTGTTGCCTCAGAGTTGACTGTAAGTGTTCTTTGTGTGCTTATTTGCATGTCACATAGTTCTTCCAAATTTTGACATCTCAGTGTATTACTATTATTATGTACTGCTCAAGACATTTATATGCTACTGAGAACACTGAAAATGATGTTTGTTATAAAAAAGGGATGATCGTGTTCTAGAGGTGACTATGATCAAGTGCACTAAACCATTACATGTTAGGTATTCAGCATTGGTAGCTGCATTTTCATTATTTTTCTATGGGCAATAAGCCTGAAGTCAGAGCGTGAAGGTGTGTATTTGTTCTTATTTGCAAGGCTGTTCTAAAAAGGCATATGAGAGATTTTTATATATATATAGCACAAGACTGAGGTTTATATCGCACCGCTGGGGATAATCAAGTCGAATCTGATTTATAATAAAGACTTTTGCATGTCTTATGATTATGGCGTTTTTGCTGTTGCCTCTGGGGAAATATTTATGAAATTCATATGCAATCAAGGCCAGTTTTAGCTAGTTAAAGTTGCTTTTCCCAGTGTTTTCTTAGGTAGCTAACATATTTTAGTTTTCCTTTCAGTTGCAGGTCTCGTGGGATTATGTAGCTAGATGGTATTCCCATATAATGGCTGTTTAAGTATTTCAGTATTTTCTGACTAGGCTAGAGCTGTATTTTTGGACTAGAAAATAATTTTTGTTATTCCCATCTGACCCAAGAAGTTTTATTTCAGCTGGTGTGTATTTTTAAAACTCAGCTCTATTTGTTGTTGAAGTCTGTAAACCACATTGGTTTTAGCAATAGTTTTCCCAAATACTTAATCATATATGTATATATATATATATATATATATATATAAAAAAAAAAAAGTTTAATGTACATGCAACTGTTATGTGATTCATTAAACAGTAACTACAATCAGCGATTAAAACGTGGCATTTAGCATCAAGCCAGATTCAACTTTAACTTAGAAACTTTCCTTCATATTCTAGGTTGTTTCTTCTGTTATAAACCTATTTAATACATGAAAAAGAAAAAAAAAGACCTAAAAGTAGGTGCATAATTTTTCAGAATTTCTTTCAAAAAACCTGCAGGGAACTTCCTTTTTTATGATATTGTTGAAAAAAAGGTGTAATGCCCTTTATTTTTTGCCTTGTGCCATGTGTTTTTGGGTCTGTGGTCCCTCACACCATGACATTCTTCAGAGGCTCAGATTAGACTTCCTACAACCATAGAGTTCAAATCTCTAAAACCCTCAACTGCTCTTTAATGAAGGTGGACAGAAAGGCTCAGCACTCTAAAACCTCACACATTAAACTAATAGCACATGACAAACGGCCACATTTAGTGGATTTGCTACACTTCATCAGTCTATGTTAAGTTGTGGTTTTACACAGGATAACTCACCCTATACCCTTACTTTGGAAGTTTTTTTTGAGAATTTGTACATTTTATTTTTCATTTATGCATTTGGTTGATGCTTTTTTTTTTTCTTATTGTATATTAACTGGTCCTTTTTATAAGATAAACACACCATATATATATATATATATGAGGATTATTTAGCATACCAGTTAATAATATGCAATCAGAAAAACATGACATCTTTCTAAATATCTGCATATACATGTTGAAAGTGTTTTTTTGTGAAACCATATACAGGCTCTTATTTCATTTAGTTGAATGGTGTTACGATGTAAGCTCTAAAGCGGGTCTCATACTATGAACTTAAAATCTGCAGGAAGGGTTGAGGGATTTATTCGGAGTTGGTCCCAAGTGTTAGAGAAGCTTTGGAGGCTGCTTTGCATTTGCTGAAAGGGAAATGTACTCCACCGCAAATATTTACTTGCGTGGGTGGGAAGATTTCTTTTTCCCTTTCAGAAAAGTTTTTTTTTTTTTTTATCTCCCTACCTCATCAAAGTTTAAACTGGGGCTTCAAATGGGGAGGAAAAAAACTTTATTAGTAACTATAGAGAAGCACACAATAGCACCATAAGTTCCATAGTTGAATCGGCGCTTACTGTGCCTCATGTTTGTAATGCCTAGAAGTAAAATCTTGTCTAATTTACTGCACTAATAAAAGAATACATTGAATTATATGACTCTGTCCTTTCTATGAATATTCCAAAATTATTGTACAGAAGCCACACAACTTCACTATATAATGTTTATTTGCATTAAATGTTAGTTACTGCATTTTAAATGTCTGTACAGTGATCAGTTCCCTTTATAATCCATCAAAGTCAGTACAGTTGACAATATTACTGCATTCAGGAAAACACAGTTGCATCATATATGAAATTGAAAATGTTATAAAAATATGATTGTATACACACAATTTTAGTTATTGCATCAGTGCATATTTAGCAGCATAGATTGCCAAAAG
Organism: Chanodichthys erythropterus; assembly: GCF_024489055.1. NCBI lineage: Eukaryota > Metazoa > Chordata > Actinopteri > Cypriniformes > Xenocyprididae > Chanodichthys > Chanodichthys erythropterus. The sequence goes on from NC_090233.1 coordinate 24,544,336, forward strand.
GCACATAGTAAGTGAAATATGAGGGGAAAAAACAGTAACTTAATTGAAATTATTCATAGAACAGAGTTTAAATTCATTTAAAAAATGAATTATGCAGTGGTTGTCCCTTGAGGTTGAGAATTAAGAAAATATGGTATTTCAAATGCTTTACTAACTAACTTTTTTGAACAGTAAAATGTGTATTGGACCCATGGTGAATTACAAAAAACCTGTGGAAGTCAAGAGAGGTGCAAAGCAGCTTTCTTCTAGATCTGCTAATTGGTCTTCTACGTGCTGCAAAGGGATTAGAAACAAGCCGTATTGTTCATAGAGCAGATATATGGAATTTCATAATGAAAGTAACAATGCAGCCAGTCTACAACTCAAACTCCCAGTAGTGAGTGGAACTGCGTGATCATGGTTAGTTTATCTTATACATACATGAGTACTTATTTAAAACGATTGCAGGTTATAAAATATACTGTTAGATGGATTTATCCTTAGCAAATTAACTGTGCTGGCACAATAACAGGAAGAACAATAAGTGCTTTCATTTTTCATTCATGCCAATATTCATAACAAAACAAAACAAAAAAAAGTATATTGTCACACACCAAATATGTGCTTCATTCCATCTGAAGCCACCAGGAGCAGCTGCGAGTTTTCAGTCCTATTGAGATTATCTATTGGCTGAATCGGTCACATGACCATCATACTCAAACTTCATGGCACTGGCAGACTGTTTCTGGAGTCACTGTTAACAAGAGAGAGCTGAAGGATCCTGCGTCTCCAACGCCCCACCACGGCCTCCCCTCGCTAAAGAGGTTGGATGGATGCTGGTGGCTTGGCTTTTCGATAGCAGTGGCATTTTTGTGCCTTCAAACATCTGTCCGTTCATTCTCAGAGGCTTCTCGGGAGGTTCTGCTGACACGAGAGGCTGTCGGTCTTCCTCTTCTGAGATTGCAAACACTGGTACAGTGACGTGGTCTTCCTCCACACTTGATACGTCACCTTGGTCCTGCTGCTGGCTGGAAGGGGCACCGCTGGTGTCAGAGAGCATGTCTGAGGTTGTAATTCCATTCGCTTGTGGTTTGGAGGACTCGGATGCGCCAGAGAGCAGGCCAAAGCATGGAGTGTTGAAACGGGTGCGTCGGAGGTTGCTGGTGGAGTTGAGCCGTCGCTGGCGCTGGGCAGGTAGAGTCAGGGGGTACGAGGCGTTGCTCATGAAGGAGTCGGAGTGGCAGCTGTTGACAGGACTACGAAGAGGGGCATCAGAAAGGACTTTTCCCCTTCCAGTGTCTGTTGCTGTGCTTGGGAGTCCCTGAGTGCACATTGTCACAGTAAAAAAAAAAAAAAAAGACAAACTTTGAAAAACTTGAATGTATTTTTAGAATAGATATAATGAAAAATGATAACCACAACAAAAACTAATTGACATTTCTTATTGAATCAGGATGTTTGAAGTAATGAGAAATATTGAAAGGCACTTCAAAATAATTCGATTTATTTTTTATTGGCAGCAGCTATTTTGCACTAAGTGAAAATAGCAATATGCCATTTACTTTACATGAAAATAGTGATATATTCTATTTACACTATAAACGTAGCAGTTCTTTGCAATAAGTGCAAATAGTTGTTAGAAGCTTTTTATACTATATATAAATAAATTGTGGCAGATATTATTTGCACCTCAGTATTGTTATACATTAACCAGATGCAATAATAAGAGAGTGTAAATTATATTTATTAAAATTATTAAATGGACGCCGCCTTATCAGGACAAAAAAGCCCTCCCTGCACTTACCCCTAACCCTACCCGATAAATACTTTATTATTAAACACTCGTTAGGCACTTTATGTTCACTTTTTAAAAGATTTCCTTCATTTTTATTGAAAATAAATACCTTTCCTTTCTGATATGTGATGGGAAAAGGGAGAAGAGTGAGTTCGGCAAAAGGCAGATTCGAACTCGGGTCGATCGCGTCAAAAGCTAATTCCACGTACCATACTCCCTACGGCATAGGCCACTGCAGACATTGAGTGACATGCGTCTTTTTTAATCTTGTGTGGCCTAACCAGACATTGGTGGGCGGAGTTAGTGTAAATAGCCTTTGCCAACAAGACAGGCTATTTACACTTGGTGTAAATAGAAACTCTGTTTTTTATTTTTATGTTCTGACCATAGATTTATATTTAAACCTTAAAGGTTTTACTTTGTCTTTCATTTTAATCCTTCACATGATGTACATTCCCGGTTTGTGATGACAACATTAATAATACTTGGAAGTTATAGTTCGCAAAATACAAAATAATTTGTAAAATTCAGCTTTGCCTTCACAGAAATACATTTTATTTTTTTAAATATTTAAGTATAAAACAGTTACTTTAAAATGTATTTCACAGTTCTTTTAATCAATATTGATGAACATAAGACACTTCTAATTATATGTTACAACATGAAAAAACAAACAAACAAAACAAAAAACACACTTTTTTCACCTATGCTTGCATACTTGAATGAAACAAAAATTGAAAAAATAATGATGAATGTTCTTCATCATTTTGTCATCATGGATTGGTAAGATTTTTAAATGTTTTTTTGAAACAGTAAGGGCCGGTTCACACTGTTAAAAATGCAAGATGCAGGTCAGTGGAATGAAAAAAGTGCAAGGTCCAGAGATGCGTTTTTTTAAATTTGAAATTTAAATTTGAATTTCCCTTGGCATAGTTAAATAACAAGAGTTCAGTACATGGAAATGACATACAGTGAGTCTCAAACTCCATTTATTTCTTATATAAATCTCATTTGTTTAAAAGACCTCCGACAAACAGGTGAATCTCAACATAACACCGACTGTTACGTAACAGTCGGGATCATTAATATGTATGACCCCAATATTTGCATATACCAGCCCATGTTCAAGGCATTACACAAGGGCAGCCAGTATTAACGTCTGGATCTGTGCACAGCTGAATCATCAGACTAGGTAAGCAAGCAAGGACAACAGCGAAAAATGGCAGATGGAGCAATAATAACTGACATGATCCATGATATCATATTTTTAGTGATATTTGTAAACTGTCTTTCTATCTTAAAGTTACCATCGTTTCTTACTGTATTCACCGAGACAAGAGCCGTCATTATTTTCATTATTAAACACTTGCAGTCTGTATAATGCATAAACACAACTTCATTCTTTATAAATCTCTCCAACAGTGTAGCATTAGCCGTTAGACACGGAGCACAGCCTCAAATTCATTCAGAATCAAATTTAAACATCCAAATAAATACTATACTCACATAATCCGATGTATGCATGCAGCATGCATGACGAACACTTTGTAAAGATCCATTTTGAGGGTTATATTAGCTGTGTAAACTTTGTTTATGCAACGATAGAGTCGAGAGCTCGGGAGGGGGCGGAGAGCGCGAGCAATTAAAGGGGCCACAGCCTGAATCGGCGCATTTCTAATTATGCCCCAAAATAGGCAGTTAAAAACATTTAAAAAAAATCTATGGGGTATTTTGAGCTGAAACTTCACAGACACATTCAGGGGACACCTTAGACTTATATTACATCTTGTAAAAAAACGTTCGATGGCACCTTTAAAAGTTGAACTTATTTTAACTTGAGTGATTCATAAGACGTGAGCGCAACAGTTAAAGATGTCTGTCTATCACATGTTTACATTGATAAACAATGGAAAAGTAGCACAGTGGAATGGAAAAACGCATTCTGTGTGAACGCATTTATTGGAGTGATAGGTTGTCAATCTAACAAATTTGTACTGTCGATTGATTTGACTAAAAACACAATTTCTATAAATATCTCACTAATGAAATTTTAATCATAGGCCTTATGTGTCATTACTCACACTGTCCACCAGCTTGGTGAAAGGGCTGTTTGCATTCCAGCTGCACCATTTCTTATGGAGTTGAGGAAGAGGAGGAAGAAGATCCTGGAAGGTTCGGACACTCCATGCTCGTGGTCGTGCGCTGTTTGTCGATCCAGTTTGGCTGCTCTTTGTCACAGTAGGCTGTGCTGAATCTGGAGTCGGCCAGTCGAAAAGGCGGCTGGGTCCCGTGTCACTGTGTCTCAGGAAACGCTCTCGTTGCTACAAAAGAGAGAACAAATTTAGAAGATGAAGATTCTTTAGAAATGATAACCCTATAAAAACCCTCTATGGTGGAACGAATACTTGATATGCACTCTTAATTCCTTAGATCACTACTCGTCAGGCACTTTAGATAGTGTACTATAATATTTTATATAATCTTATATCAAAATAAAAATATATTACATTAATATATTTAAAATGGATAAACTTTGAGCACCAAATCAGCACATTAGAATGATATATGAAGGATCATGTGACACTGAATACTGGAGTAATGATGCTGAAAATTCAGCTTCATTGCAGGAATACGTGTTAAATTGTGTTTACCACTTTCATCAAAATGGAATTCTCACAAGAGGTATTATCAAATATTTGAGGAAACGGAAATCCATTAACATTGTACAACGTAATCTGTAATACCACTATAATTAGCTTGATATTACAATTAATTAGTCAGGAAAGTGGCTTACAAATTTCACACATTGGACTCATTCAGTAATTTGGGCTTCATTAAATGGTCAAAATCACGGACTCTAAATTACTTGAAATTATATTCTCTAATGAATAAACTTGCATTAGTGTAAATGAACTAATAAATGTGGGACTTTGGCTTTCAGTGCCAAAGTATGAACCTGCTGAAGTCAGTGAAGCTATATCCAGAGAGACCAACTGTTGCTTTAGGAGTTGCTTTAGTAGGATTTTTCCTGTTCTCTTGCGCAGTTTCAGACGGCCTGGCAGAGACAGTAATCTAAATGGGGTCAACATCAAGCAAAGACCTCCAAATGTGTCAGTCAGCTGTTAACTGGACATGTGTGGTGTGTGGGCGAGTATCAGAAGGGGTTTTCTCATCAGTAGGAGTTTGACAGTTCTCACACATGATCTCTTCAGCTCCCCATGTCTAGACGAGTATTATGCAGGGTTTAATATTGAGCTGTTCTGGATTTGTTCCATAAATTAACCAAGACAATACCAAATTGTCTGGCTTTGGGCAGGGGCAAAAACAAATAAGGATAAAGAAACTATAGCGCCAAACAGTTAGCAGGAACCCAGCCGGACACCACAGAGACGCAGGTTTCTGATTCTTCTCAAACCTCCTTGGATGAACACACAGCTTGGCAAATTTTTCATGCCACATTTCAGAGCCAAAGCAGCATGGACCACACACACACACACACACACACACACACACACACACACACACACACACACACACACACACACACACACACACACACACACACACACACACACACACACACACACACACACACACACACACACACACACACACACACACACACACACACACACACACACAGAACTGGAGCTGGGAAATTGGCTACAGACGTATAGCATTCATTAGTCAGAGCTATTAGCGGGCCAGCTCGCCCTCCGGCTGCCAGAGCCTCTGCGTCCCAGCAGCCTCTAGTGAAGAGCTACTTGTCTGCCCCTCATCCAGCACATCATCACACACCATGAAGCTTGGCCTCCATCAGTGTACTACACTGCACCAGCTATTCATGCTGAAAACAATTCAGTGTCATGAAGAACACTTGAAACTACCAAACAAAAGTAAACAGATAGTGTCAAATAGTTCCAGTACTAAGAGAGCAATGAAAGCACCATTTTAAAAAATATAAAATATATCAGAGTGATCTTCAAATGTATGTGGACTCTTTGCATTAGACAACAAACTTATCAAACCAGGTGGCATCTGAAAGAAAGTTTTGAATAAATAACTTGTGCACTAACTTTACTTTTCACTTATTACTAATCACTTATTCATTCATTCAATTTATTTTGTGATTTCAGTGGATTAATTTAAGGTAATTTTCCTGAAGTTCATTGTAGAACGTCTGAAAACTACAAAAAATGATTGTCATCCTCTGATTACTGCATTATTTTAAATAGGGAAAAAAATAAAAAATAAAATAAAATAATAAAAAAATAAATAAAAATAAGACAAAGCTTAAAATGGACACAGAAATATACAAATGAAATAAGAAATATAAATATAAAAAAAATACTTTCTTTTAAAATTGATGCTGAAAATTCAGTTTTGCCATCACAGGAATAAATTACATTTTAAAAGATATTAAAAATAGAAAACATTTATAAATATTTTTGCAATTTAAAATAACTATTTCATTTACTGTATTTTTGATCAAATAAATGCAGCCTTAGTGAGCAGAAGTGACTTCTTTCAAAAACATTGAAAAATCTTACCAACCCCAAACTTCTGAATGATAATGTATATGCAAAATATATTAAAGTTTCAAATCTATTTCTAGATGTAGAAAATGCAGAAGAAGAATCAGATACTCACAGTGTGTGGAGAGAAGGGCAGTTGGGCTGAGCTGGGTGTAGAGGCAATGACAAAAACCTCATCTGTGCCCAGCTCTAATTCGGTAAGACCACTGGAGAACAGCTGCAGATCACCCTTCTCTGACACGTCACAAGCTTCAGAGCACAACACAGTGAACATGTGGAATGACATATTTAGAAAATTAATGTAAATACTTCAGTTTAACACATATATATATAACAAGCTAAATAACTGTTTACATTTGTCATGGTGCCAAAAAAAAAAAAAAAATGCTGAGTGACTCGCCACTATAATTAGCTTGATATTACAATTAATTAGTCAGGAAAGTGGCTTACAAGTTTCACACATTGGACTGATTATTTGAAGGTTAAATGGAATGAGTTCTCTAGCTGGTACTATTGGACTAAACTAAAGAGAGGGGGATTTTCTGATTTAGAGTTTAGTATAAAGCCAGTGTAAGTACCCCTTACTGCATTAGATTCTCAACCTCCCATTAAGATAAAGTGACTTCATACATTTGTGTTTAGGAAATATACATGGTTCAGCCCAAATAAATTTGTTTTTTCTTCTTCTTCTCCATTTCATTTGAAAAGGTTACTGTCGAACTTTAACAAAATCATATTGTCCCTCCTTAAGTCACACAAGTCATCAACAAATACAGGTTTAACGGCTGCATCCACATGTTTAGGACTGGGAGTAATAGACATTTAACATTAATGATACTTATTGCAATTCATTTTTTTATTATTATTATTGAACACTAAACTATGGAATCTTGTTTCCGTCACGGAATAAAACAATTTAAAAGATGATTGCAACTTTTTATCTCACAATTGCGACTTTATTTCACGCAATTCTGATTTTATAACTAGAAATTTCAAGTTTACATCATGGAATTCGGACTTTATTTATAAATTTATCACTACATTTATGTCACGCAATTTTGAGAAAAAAGTCAGAATTGCAAGATGTTAATTCACAATTGAGAAAAAAGAATTGTGTCAAAAAAAAAGTCACAATTACCTTTTTATTTTTTATTCAGTGGCAGAAACAAGCTTCCATACTAAACAGAATTATATCAAAAGTTCCATCTGTGATTTATTTTCTGATTTTATATTAGTAGTAAATGGAGACACAAATGGTGCAGTTTCCAGAGAAACAGAAAAAACTCACAAATCATTTTCATATTATTTTTTCACATATAATTTTGCATGAAAAAGAACGAAATGCACCTTGTTGTTTCTATTGAAACATATAAAAAAACTGGCATTGTATTGCATCAAATGCAGTTATTTCCAGGTGGTTTAAATACAGAAGGAAACTCATATTTCAGCAAGCTACACCCTAATGGAGCTCTGGTAGTCTTGCAGTATTGTTCTTGAATTTCAGTAATTTAGCCTTTTATCTGTTCCTAGAAGAGCCAAATTATTCTCAAATGTATGGGTTCAGATAGGGGACAAATGAACTCAACAGCTTTACCGAAAGGAACCCAGTGACCCTTAAGTTCACTTCATCTGACAACATCAATGAAGAAAACAATAAATCTGGGGGAAAGAGAAGGAAAGGGAGAGAGAGAAAGCGAGATCGATTCATGGACTGAGGGAGTGATATGGAAGGGAAGATAAAATGAGGATGTAGACACATGACAATGATATACTAAGCACCTGTATGGGACTGACCACGGTTGAGGGAATGGTTGTTGTTGTCGTTCACTGTACCCAGCTGCTGCTCCAAGTGATTAGGAGAAACCATCTGCAGTTCACTCACATCTGCCGCTGAATTTAGCACTCCTTCTGGAACCTACAACACAATGCCTCACATTTTTTCTAAATAAACAGGCAGGGTCCAAAATTAACACTTGCCAAGCACCAAATGACAGTACAAACTGAATACACGCCACCAGCAGGCGCAGATTAACGCACAGGCTTGCCTAGGGGCCCCACATGTGCAGGGGCCCCGGATTGGCCAGACTATTTATTTTTTTTTATTATTATTATTTTAAATTTACTTCACCGCGAAGAAAAAAAGACCCTCATTGACCCATAAAAAATACATAAGCAGGTGATTGGATAGATGAAACATCTGGGTGAAATCTGTCCAATCAGCTGCTAATCAAATCATGTCAACCATTTTCATTTATGCCACTGCTATAGCTAGACTGCAAATGTCCGAAATAAATTACGATAGTGGTTAAAAGAAGGTTAAAGACACATGAAATATCTATAGAAAGCTTGAAGTGTCTACTTTTAATTGAACCAATTCAAATATAAAATAAATATTCTCAGATTATGTAATCCATATGAAACATGCATATAGGCGCGTCTACTACTGCGGATATGACGAATCAGCATCTTCATCTTTGCAGCCGAAAACAGAAAACATTATCAAAAAAATATTAAAATGTTTAGAAAATGTATTTTCACTACACATTCATAATAATTACGTTTGCCGGTGCGCTGTGGCAAGTTTTATGTGTGCGCTTGAGCGCTGATTAGGCCATGTATTAAATATTGGTTTATTATAAACTATTATGATTTTCAATTTCCCATTTTACCTATGTGGCGGTGGTAATTTTCTTACTGTGGTGGTCCACCAGTTGAAGGAATGTAGAAGAAAAAGTGTAGTATTGGCTGTCTCAGTGTGTTTGTGTATGCCAGTTAACCTTATTTGCGTGTGGACCATGTATGGCACTAAATACAGTTTTCCAGTAAAGTATAATGATTAAGGGGGGGCCTCACTCAAAGAGCAGCTTAGGGGCCACTGACCACTTTAATCCACCCCTGGCCACCAGAAAGAAAATGAGGAAGAAAATCACTATGTGTATTCATGTTTTTGTGACAGAGATCAAGACTGCTCAGGAGGGAAAATGTACATAATTCAATTGGTCACATGTACATATAACAATTATGGTCTTTTTATATTTATTATACACACACATACATACACATATACATCAAAATACGATATATATATATATTGTATTTTGACTTTACCTCTGAGCTGATGGAAGAGGAAGCATTGGCTCCTTTCGCACATAGTTTCGGTCTGGGAAAACAATAGAACACACACAAAAAAAAAAATTATCGTGTTTGTTTGTAAAGGGATAATTCACCCAAAAATGTCATAATTTACTCACCCTCAAGTTGTTCTAAAGCTGTATGAATTGCGAAAAGAAGAATGTTGGTATTCAAACAGTTGCTGGTCCCCAAAGACTTCCATAGTAGGAAAAAAATATATACTATGGAAGTCAATGGGGGCCAGAAACTGTTTGGTTACTTCTTTTAATTTCCACAGAACAAAGAAACTCATAGAGGTTTGGAACAACTTGAGGGTAAGTAAATTACATAATTTTAATTTTTGGGTGAACAATCCCTTGAATTACTGTTATTGGTCATCAAGTGTTCTATTAAATGATTAGATGACTGTTTACTTCTCTCAGCTGAACGACATTCAAATATCTGCTATAAATTTTGGTAGGACACATGGTGAGAACTAATTTCTAATATGCTCACAGTAACCACTGTTATTTGGTAGGAGTAAGTTGCAGGGTGAACCGGAAATTTAATCTGTTTGATTTATGCTGTAAAATCGAATATAATTGAATTTTGTGCTTCTGAAGCCTAGGGAGGTCAGTAAAGAAATTTAATTTGCTGAAGAAATTCATAACCAGACAGAAATATTAGCACGATACCTCACAGGGAATAAGTGAAAATAACAGCCTCACCTGTTCATTATTAAAATAAATTATAAAATGAAATTAATAATAAAATAAAATAAATTACATAAAAGTTCAATATACTACTTTACTTTTTATACTGTATACTAAAATTTATACTTCTGCATTTAAACTGGGATGTATTGGATTATTACAATATAACTGTAGGCAATTTTGCTATTTGATTAAGCAGAATGAATGGGATATATATATTCCTTGTAAACCCTTTATTATGATCCATAGCAATGGACTGTGTGATGTCAGTAGTCTTTGGTGTTAGCTTGCACTATATGGTCACAGTGTGAAGTTCATAAAAAGCAAATGCCACTAAATGGAAAATTGCTTTAAGTCTCTAAACAAACAATATATTAAAATATCGCAATACATTTTGCATACAATTTTCTAACATATAAACAGGTCTGTATTAAAAGCCAAACATTTGTTGGAAAGACTAAATTCTGCAAACAAACAAATCGATTCCTTTTGTAATAATAAAATTTAGAAAGGGCCCCGTTTACACCTGTTATTAAAATATGTCTTCAATGTGATTGGATCACCCTAGATGTATGTTAATATGAGGTGTAAACGGCACAGACAAACTGCTTCATTCAAGTTTCATAAATCAGTTCTGTGGGTGTCAAAAGTCACGCTGTTATTCCCACTGGGTCCAACAAAGAATGAATCTTACATGATGGATTCTTTGAAAAATCATGCTTGTGTTTTAAAAAACAATTGAAACATCTTTATTCTCTATTCTACCCTTTCTCTCGGCTTCTTATATTTCTTCCGCTTTCTTTTCTCACTATTGTGTGACTGCACAATGCCAGGTGCGGCACCATGAACATGCTCAGGTATGAATTGTGTTTTAACATCAAAGTGTTTGTGAAAAAGAAGAAGAAAGACTTGATTTAAGCTACCAACAATGGTGAAAAATACTTCCAGCTGTGTCAACACCAACTCATCTGACTTAAGTTGTCACGGACATGGTACTGTGTATGTGACAAATGACTAAGTGACTAGTGACTAATGTCTTTGTCACTTTTGTTCAGTTTAATGCATCATATAAAATCTCTCTGAATAAAAGTATTATTGCATCTGAATAAAAGTATTAATTTCTTTAAAAAAATCTTAACACCATTTGACACAGTAGTGTATATAAAATATTCAATTCACCCAGCAACTCTTAAGTCAGATATGTTTTGTATGGCTGCGATGTAATTTCAAAATCAACTACAAATAAATCTCTCCACCTGTAGAAGAAACCTCATTACCTGAAAATCACACAAAGGATGCCAGCAAGGGCCACAGCAAACACGACTGTTCCACTCACTGCACCAAGCAGTGCACCTGTTCTGCTGTCCGAGTTCAATACCGATCTCTGCTGTTGGGTTGTGGATGCCAGTGTTTGATTCTGATAATGGAAGAGAAGAGCGAAACCACGGCCCCAGTGGGTAGTGGTTATCAACTCCATGATGACCTCTACCATGTCATTGTCAGACCCAAACACCAACTGACTGCTAGAAGGGCGTCTAGAGCCGCAGAATCGGGAGGAGAAGGTGATGAGATCTGATATGTAGAGGACATCGTGAGGACAGGCATCAATCAAAGGTGGCTGGGTCTCAGGACTCACAGCTTCATCCGTTTCTGTGGCTGAACGTGGACTTGTGGAGATCATGTCACTGGCTGCTCTTGATGCCTGAGGTGAAACAGAATTTCTGTCTTCAACTGACTGCTCTCCGGATAATGGAAGAGACGGTTGTGGAGCCGAGGGGGAATCAGACAGCATTTTGGCAGAATTGGAAACTTTGGTCATCTCCATTTTGGTGGACTGCTCTTGGATAACCACTTGTTTGACCTCCTCTCTGTGTGTGGACTGTGGTTCCTTCCGACTCCCGAGGCTTTTTGATACCAGCGTGCCACCATCATTTGGTACCTCGTCCACTACGGTGGTGGTGTATCTTGCAGGATTGTTATGGCTCTCAAAGACATCAAAATCAAACATCTCCATGATTAACTGGTGACCAACAGGCACAAAGAACTGCCACACACAGTGAGTTCCAGATGAATAGTTATATGGAAAGCCAGGTGACAGAATGAGGCCCTGCACATCCACAACATCCACCTTGGCTCCACAGTCAAAGTAAACCTAAAGACCGAAGACAAAAAGCATCAGATGCATTTCCACCGTCACAGCCTGGAACCAAACAGCATTGATACATGATTAATTATGATTATGAACAGGAACACAAGACAGGAAGATATATATATATATATATATATATATATTTTTTTTTTTTTTTAGATGATAGAATATTTTCTCCTAACTTAAAGACTACACCAAATCAAAACCATACATACATAATTTTTGGAGCAAATTCGTGATTTCTTTTTTGACCAAACTTCCTGTTTCAACAAGTAACGCTGGTTTGCAACCAGTGGGCCGGAGCCCTTAGCAGACATTCAAGGAGGTTTAAGATGACTTAAAATGATATAAAGTAAGACAAAACAAGCTTTAAAATAACCTAAAGTAACTAAAAATCTAAAATTTTAAAATGTACCCCCTCAACAAGAACCCATTTCCTTTGAAGAACATGTGTTCCCACAGTCTTACAGTACTGTATGAGGTAGCTTATTTTGAAAAGCTGATTTGTAGAGCTGGAAAAGTCATGTCAAAAAATAAAGTGTTAAAGTGCTGTCAGCATTTTTAAAATGAATATACATTTTTCAAGTTATGCCAAGGTGTAAAATATTTTATTAGGTACAAAATGAGGTATAAATATATATTTTTAAAAGTCCTTATCTAGCAAATCACAAACGACTGGAAGAGTCATGTAAATTGATTATTATATTTATTTAAAAATAGGAGTGTTAATAGATTTAAATAAGTTTTGAAAAAATTAGGGCTAGGGGGCCTTCGAATAATTGTGAACAATGGGGGCTTTTGAAGCCAAAAAGGTTGAGAAGCACAGATCTAGATACATCAAGCTGTACGACACAGTAAAAGAATAAGACATTTAGATAATAATCGTAATATTGTACAAATTAGACATTCTTTTAACAAATAGTAAAATCTGCTTTGCGTGACACTATCTGCAATGCTTTTCATGTGGAGCCCAAAGAGTGGCATGGCATTTGTTGAGTGGTGTGTTGACTTTATAGCAGCACATTTAAAGATAGCTTTGCATGATAGCAAAAGAAAGAATTAAATGGAAATTTCTGCAACACTTGAATTTAGATTAAGATAAACATGTTCGACATGTAAGAAAATTATAATACACTTAATAGCAGTGGAGAATCAGCAGACTGTTCAAGATAATTCTTCCCAGAACCTGCACTCCAGGGGTTAACGCTACGGTCCTAAACATCTTAATAGGCCAGTGGTAGTTCTAGCATCAAAAGTTCAAGAGGATGGCACGAGTTCAACAAACCAACGGGAAAGTCTTTGGCACTGCTCGGTTTGTTCAATGCAGCATTAGACATCGGTAAACAATTTTGGCAGCTGTTCTTGGCCTGATGGTTAGTCTTTAGATGCTATAAAACTACATAAAGCATTGCCCTATTTTGATCGTTTCAGTGCAATAACAACAGACAGCTGTAAAAGAAACCCACCGAGAAACAAAACTAAATGTTCTGTTCAGAAAATTAGCTTCGGTCTGCCTCTCCCTAACCTGAACTATTCAACCCTTCCTCCTTCATCGGGTATCAAAGCTGGATATGCTGGCTGCTTTGCTAACCCCAGGGAGGTATTCCTTCAGACATGCTGTTTGTAATATCTCACAGGTGTGCAGGATGAGGGGACCTCGGTATAATTAAAGGCAGATGGGAATCAGGGCTAGACCACTCCAAACCAGACCTTGGCAGGGGCCTGTTTGTTTATTGGGCTTCCTGTTGGCACTGGTTCTGGACTGTGGGGTGGAATAAAAGGACTGCAAGACCTCAACAACGCCAGACAGGTAACAATCCTAGCCCCAGGTGACGGCATTATGCAGGACAAAAAGTGAAATTAAAAAACGAACTGGTTTACTTTTTAAAGACACATTCCTAGTTTTATTGTGCTTAATATATTAGTCAACAAGAAATGTTTGTCTCCATAATCTTTCATCAAAATGTTAAAACATGCACTGCCTCTACGAAACTACTTTCCTTTTCGGCTGATATGACCAGACAAAAGAAAATTTGATTTTCTTTTGATTTTTAAAATCTTGTCTAAAATGAATGCAGCATTTTAATGTTGGTTAATATAATAAAGGGGAAAGACTTTAGAATACTGATCCTTCATTAATGAATATTACTTACTAATTTATTAATCAGAGTTTCTTGTTATTTAATAGTAGTTACTAGAGTGTTAATAATGCATTACCCATTTGTTTCTGTGTAGTTATTCATTAATGAACGATCAGTATTCTAAAGTGTTACCAATAAAGGTTGTAATAATTCTAACAAAAAAAGGATAGATTTAAAAGACAATTGAGAAAACATTACGTTTGGGATGCTCTGAGGGATCCACATTTTACTATCTCAGAAGTTAGAGTCTTATCATTTTCATCCTCACCTTAATTGATTGCAAACTCCAGACTTTTGATTTGCAGTGTATAATCAAAACAAAAAAAATCTTGTTGGAGGACAAAGCAAAATCAGTGCAAAAGTCATCTTAGGCTCCTTTTACACCTGGTATTAAGATGCATTTTGGTCAATCAGATTACAAGTATACGAGGCAAACACATACCTGTTTACACCTGGTGTTTTAATTCGTCTCTTTTGTCCACTTTCAACTAGAGATGTTCCGATACCCCTTTTCCATTCCCGATACCGATTCCGATACCTGAGCTCAGGGTATCGGCCGATACCGAGTACTGATCCGATACCAGGGTGCAGGGCTCTGAACCGGTTCAAGGAACGAAAACGAAAACCGTAAACGAATGAAATTTTGACCGGAACGTAACAAGAAACGGAAACTGAATCAGATTTAATCGTTTTGAACAGAAACGCTCATTTGAAATGGCTATTAACCGGTTAATAACATTATTTTTTCGTTCTATTTAATATTTTGCTTTGGCAGTCAACCAGTCACGAATTCAAATAGTACAGCCTATGCAAATGTGACGCTGACGCATCCAACGTGAGTGGAATGCCCGCGCTGACGCGCTCAGGCTTAGCTGTCAAGTCATCATAGGTTAGGTAAGTTACAATGGCAATGCCCTGGCATTAGTTTTTCCGATGATATATGTCACCATTAGGCCTACATTTAAGTGAAAATAAATGTCAAGTAGGCTAATATGCAGCTTGTCTAGGAAAGGAAACAGACATTCTGCTTGTTTTCGTTATTTAAATGTCTTTTGTAAATGTATGAATTATGTCTGGCTTTTAAATTACGACCATAAACCATAAATTACAAAATACAGTTTAGGAAAAAAACGTTCCAGTGGTCGCGCCGGCGCCTCATGCGCGCGCACACAAATTCTTGCATTGCTTACTTGATATTGCAGCTCAGCTGTTAAATATTAAAATAAAATACAATCAACCAAACATATAAAACTTTACACTGCTCAATTCAATTCTGTAATACAGTCTGCCATCCTGTGACCATCACCTGACTGTGCTGTTATGTGAAGAATGATGTCGATAATGCGAGTGAAGTAAAAAGCTTACATAATAAATAGTCTAATAGTTTAGTATTCGTCTCGAAAATGGAAACGGTGCCGAATGGGAAAGGTTTGCTTCAGATTCACTTTAAATTAATTCGTTTATCATATTATTTAGTTTTATTTCTAATAAATAACCCTGTTTTTCACTTCTTCGCTGCTCTAAACAGTGGTTGCTTATGGCAACACAGCACAACTTCCTGTGTTTACATTCTGAGAAGAATTGATTTCCGATTTGCTGCGTTAAGCCAAAGTCCCTTTAAGACCACTCATTTCACTCGGCGGCCATCTTTGAAACGCCTCTCGGGCATCCTGGGCATCATGCAGCTCCTATCTCTTTGAATGGGAAAACATCAGATTCTCCAAAACTGTTCGTCAACCTTACGATTAAATTTGATATTTGAAATCACCAATGAAATCTAACAACAACCGACTCATAAATTTAGTTTCTAAACGCTCGAATCATGACAAAAATATTTTTTTTCAGGCTGGATCAAGCTACTGCGCATGCGCAGACCTAAATGCACGTCTCTTCGGAGGCGGGCGTCTGACTGTTTCTATAGAAACCGGTGATTCTAACGGCCACTGAAGTGACGCGATGACTTTACCAGTCGGCGATAAGCTCTTGGCTTTAGAAGGCGGGACTTATTCCGCCATATTGCGCGTTACACTTTCTCCCATTCAAAACAATACAAGTGACACATGTTGTGTTATTCTATAGTCTTTGGTTAAGCAAAGATAGCGGGCACAACTAGATATTGTTTAAGAAAATGGTATCGGATCGGTAGGCTACACGAGTTTAATTACTCGCTGATACCGATGCTAGAATTTTTTCTGGTATCGGTGGTATTTCGGGTACTAGTATCGGAATCGGAACAACCGAGGGGAGGGTTTATGGTTGGGTAAATGCATATGTTTTTCAGATCTTTCAATTTAAATTAAGCTTGTGCAATTTACATATGAATGAGCAGGGAGACAACGGAAAAACATATGAGCATCAGCTTTCGTTTCTGCTCTGACAGCCGCCAGACCACGGCGAACACGGTAAGTGCGAGTTAGAAATCGGGAATGGTGCAAGAACATTGTGCTTGGTATGTTTTCATCTTCAAAGCAAACTTGGGTCTTCAGCCGACAATGTTTAATGTTTATGCATTAGATCAGTAGGCGGTCTTTCGTGGCTGTTCGAACACATTCGACCACATGAGTGTCCAAACTACATTTGTAACTGGATCGACTAAAATGCATGAGTAAACAGGGCCTTAAATGGACAAGGCCACAATAAACAATCTCAGCTTAACAAGGTCAAAGTCATTTTCAGCTTTATACTGCCTTGTTTCTTCTTACACTTCTACCCTTTATTCTTAGCACATACTTTTCTCCATTCAGGCTGTTTATCAAACTCAGCTAACAGAGATCAGTTGGTCAAAGCCTCATGCCGTCCAGAGTTTACCTCAGGTTCATGTGCTACTACACTAATAATTGCATGCCTGACATTTGAGCCGGTCAAATGCCACTCGCTGCTGGGATGTAAAGTAAGCCGATTTCAGGTTAGCACAACAGTAAAGTTGAGCAATGCACATGAATATGAGAGACAAAGAACAAACTAAACTGGAACAAGAGGTGAAAAAAGGTCCAAGACAAGCATGTAGGGTTATTCCAAACAGAAACAGGGGAAATGCAATTGGTTAAGGTCCATGTTTCAGTGAAGTGTGCTGAAGAGGTTTGTGATTCAACCAAACCTCCCAGATGCCCTTAGAAAACCATTTGGTTCAGCAAGTCCAACATAATCGTGTCTTATTCCGAAAGACAACAAAAAAAGAAAACTTTGGCAGTGATTTGCGAGATTTTTGTAAGTACCTCCCTCTCTATTCGAACAAACAGAATTGGGTCATTACCGTGGCTCCACCATAATACTGGACTATCTGCTGGTTAGGGCAGTGTACCATGCATGGTAGACTTCACATGAATGGCGTCCAAAGTACCACAGTGTGGAATAGGAAATAGGACATTCTTATAATGCCAAACATCCCAGCTCTGTTACATCATCATCCTGCACTGGCATGGCGTAATTAGTAAAGTTGTCTTTTCTCCCACAGGGGACATTGGAAGGCTTCGCTGTTTGGTTAGATAGTATTTTAATGAAACGAGGGTAATAAGTACAGGCATTTACATAAGGTCCCACTGGTTATCGTGCCCCAGTTGTGCTACATCAAAAGTAAAACCAACTATTATTTTAACTATCCATTGCAATTTCAAACGGCACAGAATGATGTAGAAAAATATGAAACACAAATGTAACAATGGAAAAAGAAAATGGCATGGAACCAGTCCACAAGAAATTAGGGCACCATGAACCCTGGAGGCAGATTATAGAAACACTATAAAGAGGAAGGTATAAAATAAGACTAGGTGATATGAGCATTTCTTCACGTGTAGCCTTCGCAAGTCCGGAAATGACAATACGTGATAGCCATGGGGCTTTCCCATACAATCTAAATCCAGACACAGATAGCAATGCAATGTATCAATTGTGCAAATCACAATTTGCTACGGTGATGCAAAACAAGGCAACGTCTCTTATGATAAATACAATAAAAATATAGTAAACATTGTGATATTGTGAAATATTATTACAATTTAAAATAACTTTCTATTTTAATACATTTATTCATAATTTATTCTTGTGATGACAAAGCTGAATTATTAACAGCCATTACTCCAGTGTCTTCAGTGTTATATGATCCTTGAGAAATCATTCTAATATGCTGATTTGGTGCTTTAAGAAACATTTCTTACTATCAATGTTGAAAACAATTGTGTTTTTTAATATTTATATGGAAACCTTGATACAATGTTTTTTTCTTTGAAGAATAGAAAGTTCAAAAGAACAGGATTTATTTTAAATAAAAATATTATGTAACATTATAAATGTCTGTACTGTTATTTTGGATCAATTTAATGTGTCCTTACTGAATAAAATTTCTTTCTTTCTCTCTTTCTTTCTTTCTCTCTCTCTTTCTTTCTCTCTCTCTTTCTTTCTCTCTCTCTTTCTTTCTCTTTCTTTCTTTCTATCTTTCTTTCTTTCTATCTTTCTTTCTTTCTATCTTTCTTTCTCTTTCTTTCTTTCTTTCCTTTCTTTCTTTCTTTCTTTCTTTCTTTCTTTCTTTCTTTCTTTCTTTCTTTCTTTCTTTCTTTCTTTCTTTCTTTCTTTCTTTCTTTCTTTCTTTCTTTCTTTCTTTCTCAAAAAAATCTTACCCCAACCTTTTGAACAGTAGTGTATATTATTATTATTATTATTATTATTATCCCATTATTTTACACTTTTCTGTTAGTTTTATTCTATTTGAATTACATAATCTGTTCCTTCTTTAAACTGCTGATGCAACAGCAATTCTTGAACTGAAAAACAAGCCTCCTGCACTTTTAACACCAACAAACTGTAGCTGACTCATTGAATGAGTGTGAGTAAAACAGTGCCAGATAAACTCACAGCTGTCGTAGGGAACAGCAGATTTCGCAGTAAGTGCTGCAATGTGAAAAACACCACGCTGAAACTTACTCTTGTATTTGATAGGTTACACACATCTGTCCCTTCATTCCCCCATACAGTAAACATGTCAGTTCATAACCTCTGTTCTTATTGTCAAAAATTAATTCTCTGTTTGTCTCACCAACATTATCTGTACTTAAAGGTTTTGAAGAGAAAAACGTGACTCTGTATGAAATGTGAGAAGTCAAATAAGATAGTAAACTGAAAGTTTATATCTAGCACTTTCCTGGTCTCTTTTGTACTGTAGAGTAATTTCACAACAAAAGTTTTAGAGATAATATGAGCTGACAATATGACTACTGCAATTGTGCAAGCAGAGAGCTTAAGTAAGCCCCTTTTGCCACACACACACACACACACACACACACACACACACACACACACACACACACACACACACACACACACACACACACACACACACACACACACACACACACACACACACACACACACACTCAAATGCACAAACACCCCTGTGAGTCCCCCATAAACATGCTATGGGCCCCTGTAAGGGGGCTGGGAGAGGAGCACAGCTATTTATTGGTTGTGAAAAGTGAGACTGTTCCAGGCACTATCAAGCCCAGAGCACAGAGAGCCCGTGATGATGTGTTACAACCGGTTACATCAGTCATAGCTTGCCACTGGACACTGAGGCCAGCAGGACAGGAAGATGACAATATTTCACAATAATTTTTTGATGAAAACAACAGTGGTAGCTGCTGCACAACAGTTTACACTGCACACAGAAACAGATTTTTTTTAAACAGAGAACTTCATTAAGTAATAATGTAACTGAAACCAATGAATGAACACTTATAGTCAATAAAATGAATCCTCAAAGTATATGAAAAGTTGGTACAAGTTAACAGTAGTTCACTAAAAGTAAATGGAACCTACAACCAGTGACACTGTAATGTACTCAGTGCTCAATATTTATACTTTACGTTTTATACTTTGCCAAAAATTTTATACACAACATATATATATATATATATTATACACACACACACAAAATACTGTGGAAGTGGAAATGCTGGTTTAAATCAGCCATATATGTTTGAACCAGAAACTAATTCAGAAGAAAAGGAGAAAGAGCGAATTAGAACAGAAATGTGTTTTATGTATTGCTCTTTACATCTGAAACATAATGGTAATTGATATGATCAGCCTTTGTTTTGAGTATGTTATCAAACAGTTAAAAATGTGTTGCTAATTTTACACAAACCATATTCCCATTTGCCATCTCAGCAGGGGCGGATCTAGAAAATTATTTATAGGGTGGCAAAGGGGTGGCATGAGGTCTATGAGGGGTGGCAACACCAAAGCAAGCGCCCATGCATAGTTTTTGGAGATTTATGGCCTGACATACACAATTGTGTTCACAAACATTGCATTAACAAAATAAATTACAAGATTTCAATATCCATCATGGCACCAAGTAAAGGCACTATATGAAAAACATCAACAGATTCTAAATGAGTCTGACCTTGTATCACTAAAAGAGATGAGCACAGGTTACTTCGATGGCATAAGTCACATGTTTTAGTGCAAGTTAAAGAACAACAAAAACTTGTTTTTGCAAACAATTTTTGAGTTTCTGTTATTAACAGAGGTGGGAATGTCTGTATGTGTTCACCCAAAACGCCCTATCAACCACATACTCTAGCAACACCTTAGCAATTGCAGCAAGAGCCTAGCAACCACCCAGAATCTCCTAGCAACACTTTAGCAATCACCCAGAACATCTATATTTCGGCCTAACTGACCAAACTATTTATGTTTTTTAAACAAGACTTTAAGTTGGCTTTGAAATTAAACAATTAGATTACATTTTCTCACAACTATAAACACAATCTCAAAACTATGCACCAACTTGTACAAACCTCAAACTTCCAGGTCAAAATAAAATGTTTTAGTCAAAAACTTATTCTTGTCTGACAAAATCAAACTTTGGCCTCAGATGACACACAAAACTTAACAAATACACAGACTACTGCACTGCCCAGTCAACACTAATGAGATCAATTCATATAACACTGTAACAAAAATGCCGCTTACTGGGATTCAGGATTTATTTTGCAGCTCACTGTCTACTACACTATACAAAAATAAATTTACAGATACAGTAAAATACAGCAATGATTTTTTTTTCTTTCTTTTTTTCCATTTTACTATTGTAAAATGATCTGGCAGTAGATATGTATGAACTTGGTATGCACCACAATACAGTATACTATCAATTACAGTAAAACTAAATTCAGCATTCTCTGCACATTTGGCCAAATTTTATTACAGTATATAAGGTACTATAGCAGTGTATTGGTCTTCTGACACAAGACAGTCATTCTCAGTTCTGCAAAATACAGTATAAAAAATGGCTACAGAGAAAGTTGACAATCACAAGTTTGAGGGTGTACAACATGCTACAGTTTACTGTACATAATGAAATTTCCCTCATCTAAAGTACTGGTACTGTGTAAGTTTAAAACCCCTGTAAATTATTTATTCAACTCTCTCTCAGATTTTGACTGGTGTGTGTCATCAGTTTTGCTACCTAATGTAGTCATTGTTAAAAGTTGAGAAATGTGTCTGTTTTGATAACTGAACGAATGGTGGAAACTGGGCCAACTGAATCACTTATAATGTGTTAGCAATCGAGCAAAGCTAAACTACATTTAGATTCTTACCTAACTAGTTTCTGTGATCGGGATCTTCTTATTGATTTCATTTTACTGTTTCGTCAGATGGCCAAAATACCTTTATCCATGATGAAAGTGGAGTGGGCAGTCGGTGAATCAGCTCGCAAAAAATTACGAAAATTCAAGGACTTCTGAGTTAGCCGAGAAGCAGTAATTTTCCGATTCACGAACAAATGGAAAACAATTCGTAAGTGAACTTGGCTGCGCTGTGTTTTTGACTCCCAAAGAACCGGTTCATAAGAGTCATTTGTTAATGAAGCTGACTACATTGGGCGCGCTGCGTTCGCGTGCAACCGTCATGCAGCTTATTGAAAGACGTGTTTTCTTGCCATTATTTTGCAATACGCTGTCTTTTTTATGTCATCACATTGAAGCGCTGCTGCTGAAAAGCAGTAGTACTTGAAATACTGCTAACATTTATATTTTATTCTCTGATAATTTTGGGGTGGCAAAGCTTTTTCTTAGGGTGGCAGTTGCCACCCCGGTAGATCCGCCCCTGCATCTCAGAGTCAGACAGCTGCCTTTTAAAAATCAGCATCCTTAGAAACGCATTGAACAACTTAGAACGTCAGAGGGAAAAACGCATATAGTTAATCATAACATCGTAATATACATCATACATAATTCACCCACTATATTGCTTTTTCATATCATCAGAAAAATATACCGGGATAACCTGGCTTCTCTTGAAACCCCCCTGCTTTGCAGCATAATTAATGATATGCTAAAGACCACCCGCACATTGACGGTTACAACATATTTGTGACCTAGAGAACAGGGGAGATTTCAAACAGTGTTTTTGAGACTGTCTTTGGTTCACTGCAGTTAAGGAGAAAATACTCAGCAATGGTGTTGACTAATGAATTTGCACATGGTTTGTCTTAAAGCATATTAAAGCTGCAGTCCGTAAGTTTTGCCTCTTTGTTGCCATCTCTGTTTGAAACCTGCAATTGCAGTTATTTGCGGAATTATCATCTTTACGTGGGATGTGGATCGGCACGGCTCCTCTCATGTTAGCTGTCAGTCACCACATTGGTGATACTGTACTTCAGACTCTATGTCTTGAAGTATGATCAATTTAATGATCACTTTGCTCAGATCACGCCAAACCACGCAAATTATTATTATTGTTATACTTTGTTCTCAAATTGTTATTGTTAACAACATCAGCATTGCGTGACTAAATGTATTTAGTGTGTATTAGCGTTACATGTAGATTTCCATTTCTGTAGCCACTCCGCAGTCCAAAGTCTTTTGCTTTTGACTTCGGGTGAATCTCCAGTTGTCACTGATGACTGTCATTTAGACCTTTCTGGATTACAATCCGCCATCAAAATTATAAGTGTAATTATTCCAGCTGCTGTGAGAAAATGTTATAAATGATCCACTACCAGTAGCGTCCTCACATATAGCCGACTAACTGGGACTCAATCTTTCTGTTTACAGACGTGACATAATGACGCAAAGACGAATAGCTGCATGCACGAATTTCCCGCGGAAACCTACCAGTACAGATTTTATTACAAAACATTACTACAAGCATACCATTGTGAATCGGGCTAAGGTAAGAAGATAGTTTTGAACACTGGCTGATTATGCATTTGCTCAAAAATTGATTAAAAAAATGTTACAGACAGCAGATTTTAAAACACCACATAGACATATAAACAACATTAAAAACTTGATTTTCACCATAGGGGGTCTTCAAATGTAACGTATATATTTAAAATGAAATTAATTAATTACATTTTCAAATTAAAAATGATCCAAGATTTATTTGATTCAAATGTAATTTATGTAATTTTTTTTCATTATTTATTCTAAGCTATTTTGGATTTTTTTTCTTCTGGAAGGTACAAATTTATCATTATTAATTATATATTTATAGTTTATAACCTACATATATTTAACTTATTTTGCACTTAATAGGATGTTTGCATGCATTATATTTAAAAAAAATTTAGTTTAAAATAGTTAAATATGGAGTACATCATTTCAGGACACTGTTGTGGCAATTACACAAATGTGCCAAATCAGAGATTTTTTTTTTCCCTCCAGATTTTTCCAGAGGCAGAGCAACCCTGAAAATGTTTATAATGGTTGTTTGCTCCCAGGCCATAACTGTCACTGCAATAACTCTACTCTATTTATTGTAGTCACTCTTCACAAATCACTCAAAACGGTTACTCTGAAATTTCCAAATTCACAAAGAATGTAGTCTGCTGGCCAGGAAATGCACATTAGTGGTTCGCTCCCATTAAAACTGTTATGAGTGGCTTTCTCCATTCTCAGGGGGCAGGGTGAAAATGTCAGAATTGTGTGGGTGTGATACAGCATTATTAGTGGGATGAGGTTGAATAATTGAGAGAATTATCACTCACAGGAGCTGCAAATGCTCTGCATAGATATGTGAACACAAATACATGCATGCCACACCAACTCAAGAATGAGAGCAACGTCATTTGATGAGATCAATTCCATGACAAGTATCTTAACCTATATCTTAGATGACATATAATGAAGTTTTATATATATATATATATATATATAATAAAATTTTTCATCTGATTGTGAGGGTGTAGCAAATGCAGCAAATTCCAAACTTGATTTGCACAGTTTTGAAAATCAAGTTAATTCAAGAGGACAAAGGAAGCATTTAGAGGGGCCAGATAATTGCAGAGACATTGAGGTGCACACACTCAGTAATTGAAGCTATGCACATCAACAATGCAATGAAGTCTTTGTTAACGGCTCAGGATTCTCAGAATTCAGAATTCACAAAGGAAGAGAGTCATGACTAAATCCGACAGTTTGTCACCTCATAAATAACTATTATCCTTATGTGGCACGGTCAAGATGATTCAAACCATTCCCACAAAAAAAAAAAAAAAAAAAAAAAAAAGTGGGCTTCATAGTAAGGGATATACTGTATGCATCCCACCTTAAATTCCAACCCAATCTCACGTCAATTTGTATGTTTTTTACGAGGTGGCTAATTTGTACGAGTGAGGTCGTATGAATTCGTATGTTTGTCAAATTTGTACGAGTTGCCAAATTTTTATGAATTCATATGAATGACCTACCCCGCCCCTAAACCTACCCATCACTGGGGTTTAGACAAATCATATGAATTTGAGTGAGGTCTTACGAATTTGTACGAATCAGCCACCTCGTAACATAAGTATGAATTGGTTGTGAGATAGCGTTGTTAATTCTGATATTTCTGACATAATTTACTCACTCTCATGTCGAAACCTGTATGACTTTCTTTCTTCTGTGGAACATATTTAAGAATGTTGACTTGCTGACATTGACTTTGACCGTATGGATAAAAAAAATTACTGAGAGAATATAATGTTTTATTGTGTGCCACAGAAGAAATAAACACTTAAGAGTTTTATGTTTTAAGGGGGTGTTTACATGACACCATTTTAAATTAAAAATGGGAAACTTTTTATGCGCTTTGACCATTCATTTACATTCCAACAGTGTTTGGGGGCCTGAAAACAGTTTTCAAATTGCATGTTCTTGAAAATTATACTGCCATCATCTCTGGTTAAATTTGTGAAAACGGTGACACAAATTCATGCACATGGGTATTATGTGTTTAATCTGTAGGGGCATAGTGTTTCTTTACAAAGTGAAATCGCCAACTACTGGCCTGGCATGCAATACAGCGTTTTTTGCCGTTTTTGCAGATCCGTGTGAATGAGGATTGTTTTGACAACAAACGCAAAGGAAAAACCTTTCTGTATTAGTATCTTTTTTTATGTAAACATACCCTAAATGAGGGAAAATTACTCAGTGCACCTTTAAAAATTAAGATTAAAATAGTCTCATAAAGGGTCAGGCTCTATTTCTCTCAGTATATAATACATTATCTCTCTCTTTTACTACTAAGTAAATCGCATCCATGCCTGGGAATGGAATAAGTATTGGTGGAAGACAGCATGTGGAATTGACCACAGAGCAATGTGTTTAATTGCATGAGTGGAGCACGTTTTCCACAGGAATCTGGTAATCACCTCAAAAACACAATAAGCTTCTCCTCAACACATATTTCCCAAACTCTCGATTTCCTAGCATTGAGAAGCTACATAAACTGTACAGCCTTAGTGATGAGATCTGATAGAGTATGCAAAGGAGCTGAAGTGAAGGGAATATGGATGGCACAACATCAAAGGCCCTGCCATTCAGTTCTGATCTATGGCTGTACAAATAGCCAGGTCTGAGAAACTAGACAAGAATAAACTGCTAGTGACTGCAAGTGCTGTGACACTGAATGTAAAGCGTGCATGTACATTTCTTTTTGTTTCACAAAATCTTTAACTCAATTCTTTCCTAAACAAAATTGGTCTGTTGTGACAATGAGATGATGAAATGTATTATGTATTTAATAATAATAATAAAAAAGTTTTCAAATATTAATAATATTTTAGAGTAAATCTGATTCACTAATATTCTAAACTACTAATGCAGATACTTGTGACAAAATTTATTTATTTATTTATTTATTTTTTTTACTTTAAGCCCCACAAAAAAGTAAAGAACTGAAAACATTTTGATCATAGAAGATGCAATTATGTCATTTAATGTATTTTGGATAACTTAATAGATATTTACAAAAAAAAAAAAAAAAAGTTAATTTAATTTTCTATTTTTTTCATTTATTTGTTTATGATTTGAGCTCACGGAACCATCTGATGCGGAACCGCTGGCCCGTGCTGAACTGACCCCGCTCAGCCCAACTCTCTGCCAGAACCGACCCGGACCACACAACAAGCTGCTCCACATTTCATCACAACACCTTCCCCAAACTTCCGAATTAAATTCCCCTCAAACCAAGGGACGTAATATTTTGAAATTGTTTTAACGTCTACATACTCCATACAGTGCACTATATAGTGCATACTATAATCCTTGCTGTAAACATTTTGACAAGCCGAAACAAACCGCAGACAAACAAAAGGGAAAGTGTGCTACTGCCACACACTTGTACTCACTTTTTGCGTAAAACATCCAGTCACCCACAGAAGGCAGACTGTCATGTACACCCCCGTCCTTATCAGTCCGCGAAGCCCCATTTTAGTCACTTCAGCTCGGCCAGAGACGCACACAGGACTCGTCCTCTCCCTCTCTCCATTCACCTGAGGGAACGCGGTGGCGCGCCTTCATAAAGCGTGGACACGCACGCAGCAACAGCGGAGGTCTGGCGGTGCGCGTTCACGACTATAGCACAGATCAAATAGACATCAGCAGGGAGAGTGTGAGAGAGAATGGGAACACTTAATGCCATCGCACAATGCTTTAGGGAGTGGAATTACCTTTAATCTGTCCTAAAATGCAAGAGATTTTGTTTTCATTTAAGATATTTTATTTTTTCTGCGGCCAGAATGACGTTTTTCCACCTGACTCCTCTCTGATATGAAGTCTTAGCAGGCAATGACTCTTTGCATATTTATTTAAATCTATTAATTGTATGGCAAATCGGACCTTTTACTCTATCTATCTATCTATCTATCTATCTATCTATCTATCTATCTATCTATCTATCTATCTATCTATCTATCTATCTATCTATCTATCTATATATCTATCTATCTATCTATCTATCTATCTATCTATCTATCTATCTATCTATCTATCTATCTATCTATCTATCTATCTATCTATCTATCTATCTATCTATCAATTTTCCAAGACAATAGATGACAAATAAAGAGACACAAATGACTGTTCAAGTTATATTTATTCAGCTTTTTTTTTCTTGATGAACAAAAATAATAGATGTACCTTGATATGAAACTATAATGTCTTCATTTCATCTCAATGAAATACTTCATCACGAAAAAAGTCCCATAGTTGTTCTTTTTCTTTAACTGTACAACTTGTTTCATTTAAGCAGAAGGTGACGCTGTGCCAGACAGCGGCAGTGAAGGACAGGGATGATGACATGACCAAACACAGTGAAACTTTCACAGAAATGGAGCCTGGCAAACTGTAAAGGCCTTTCCATGACCATATGAGTAATTTACAATTTCAAGGAGCTGTTTGACTGGGATTATGACTCTTTTCACAGGCACCGAAATGATGTTTGTACTATATCAGTGCTTGAGTGTCTGTAGTCTGTCAGACCCCTAAGGCAGATCTGTGAGGAAATCACTATGAATTCCTTGGATAGTCATCTGATGAGCAGCAGTGAAGTCCAAGTACGGTGCATTTTCAGTCAGCAAGACATCTGTAAGATCACCCTGTCAGAGATGTCAATAACCTAATCAACACTTCACTACAAAATGATACTTATAAAATTGTTAGGTCTTTAATCATGAACAGGCCACAGTGAAGTTTTCAACAGGTAGGTAGGAATTTGCCACTTTCGCCTGTGTTGCCCATTTAATTTCTTGAGAAAAATTGAATTTCACTTCACCTAAAAAAATAATAATAATAATATTATATATATATATATATATATATATATATATATATATATATATATATATATATATATATATATATATATATATATATATATATATATATATATATATATATCTCAGCATGTCTTGCACCAGTGACAATTTCCAAGACCTGTTTCTCTTTCACTTTCAAGCTCTCTCGCTCTTAAAAATTTTAAAAGCAGGGTAAACAAGAGAAGTTGTTATAGGCCATAACTATATGACATAACTGGCTCAAAATGAGCTAATAACCCTTATTTCAACTAATTTTAAGGGTTGTTATTGTAAGTAAGGTTAATAAATTCACTCATTTTAAATGTGAGCATTTGTCTACGT
Source organism: Chanodichthys erythropterus (assembly GCF_024489055.1). NCBI lineage: Eukaryota > Metazoa > Chordata > Actinopteri > Cypriniformes > Xenocyprididae > Chanodichthys > Chanodichthys erythropterus. Next base: position 24,573,160 of record NC_090233.1, read on the forward strand.
AATACAGATGCCTGCACAATACACACACCAGTGTTTGCTGTAAAATCAAAAGTGACTACAACTACTCTTGAAAGTGAGAAGGGAAGGTGAGGCTGAGGTTTTCTGAATTAAACTTCCTTAGCCAACATTTATTACAAAGGTATGTTGGGTATTCCAGAACTGAATGAATTGAAAGGGACGTATGAAGATATTTACTTTAAATACGCTACCGGTCAACAGTTTGGGGTTGGTAAGATTTTTGAATGTTTTTGAAAGAAATCACTTAAGCTAACCTAGGCTGCCTTTATTTGATCAAAAATACAGCAAAAACAGTAACATTATGAAATATTATGTCAAAGCTGAATTTTCAGCAGTAATTTGCTGCGTTCATGCCATGTTTTTACTGTAATTGCGAGATGATGTTCTACTCGGAGCTGTTCACGTTCTCGGAATTATGAGTTTTTAAGGCAACGCTATCAACGACAGTATGGATCTACAGCAGTCAGTTGGTACAGTGGTCACATGGTACAAGTCGTAGCTCTCAGAAAATTCCCAGTTTACAAGTTGTAATTACGAATTCTATGAGGACGTGAATGCTTTTTATAAGTTACACAATCTCCTGATTACGGTAATTCTGACATGGCTAAACATCTGTTACTGTAGTCTTCAGTGTCACACGAATCATTCTCTGTTGATTTGGTGGCCAAGAAACATTTTTTATTATTATCAATGTTGTCAGTTGTGCTGCTTTCTTTGACCAACAGAAAAAAACAGTATTTTTTTTTAAATAGATTGTTTTCTGTAACAACGCAAGTCTTTACTGTCACTTTTGATCAATTTTATGTCCTTGATTAAAAAATAAAATAAAAAAATACTGACCCTAAACTTTTGAATGACAGGGTATAAAGACCATGTGTCATTGTCATTATGATTTAAAAACTCTCTCAAATGGATCCAGCATTCAGAAACAAGCATCTTAACTACATCCTAAGACATCCTATAATACCATTTTAATTCTCTTTCAACATTTGTTCATTGAAAAAAAAAAAAAAAAAAAAAATCTTAACAGAAAGTGCTACTTTCAACTAATCAAAATGGCAATGCATATTTACTAATTTGTACAAATAAATTATAAAATACGCAGAAAAAGAAGAAAAATCCACTCAAAAAAAATACAAACACCCATTTGAATATCTGTATAAAAAGTGAAATATACCAAACCATTGAAAGTTGGGTTTTAAAAAACACAAAAGTTATAAAAATAAAAGAAATGAAAAATATTTGGGATGTAGCCATGAATAATCATCATGATTTTCTAATCTATTACAGGTAAAGGGAAATGGGAAAGCAATAAAACAACTTGGATATTGTGGATCTTAATTTCAGTACAACGGGTTAATTAATCTTTAACTTAAATCCTTTAAGGAAAGGAAAGAGTATTTTTCAAATGCATGTTGTAAGACAAAGATTACTGTAAAACATGGTAGAATATGGCTTTAACATCTGGCCAGTACAGCTAATACACAGTGGTGTGTTTCTGTTTACATATTCATAATTCGTCCACTACAAAATACTTTTTATAAAGAAAAACAAAGGTTGAAATAAAGTTAACACTGGTGATAACAACCAGTATCCAACATATGAAACTTTTTTTTTTTTTTTCATTGTCTTTTCTTTCTTTTTTTATATTACATATACAAGTATATATTTATTTCTATGGTAGCTTATAGTTTTACATTAGAAAAGTGTAAATGACCACCATATTTGAAAAATAAAACTTCTGTGTAGGTTTTTAAATTACCCAAGTGCTGTTATGGTTTGTTTGGAACCTGATTGCTTAACAGAGAAATGCATTTGAAATGAAACCCTGATTATTAGATCAGTATAATGACAAAAATATAGTAGTAATGGAGTTACTGGCATGTACATATACACTCACATTCAAGTGTGTGAAAGATCAGCATACTGAGCACGTTTGCATTCAATAAGTGACCTTTGACCTTTTATATACAAACAACTGAACTGACACATACATATTCAGCCCTTAATGGTATATATAGATTTTTTTTTTTTTTTTAATTGCATTTTAACAATTAAACCAGTATTTTCTGTTGTGTGTGAGATTTATATCCTCTGACGGCTGATACTTTAAAAAACATACAATGCTTTTTTGATTAAGCAGCTCCAGTTATATTTTACACCGAGTCACATGGAAAGTCTCTTTAGCGAAGAGAAGGCCAATGCAAAATCTTCTCCCAAAAGACCTGCCCCGGATACTGCGAGTCTCCTGATCGGTTAATTTGAGTATTATTTCATAAAACTGTGAAAAGAAAGAGAAACTTGTTCTCTTGAGCACAAGTGGAGGTGTTGTTGCCATGGCAGTGCTTTTCCTCACAGGCAGTGGCTCTTCCAGCTGTCCGTCAAACAGAAATCTCATATGTAGTTCCACCCACTCCTGTGACCTTTTTGACATTGGTGTGTCTGCTGGGAGTTCCAGAAGGAGTCCCTAGATGGCAGTCACGTGCTTGGCCCTTTAGTTGCCCGTTGACTTTACCTGGACCGAGGTCCTCTCTATGTGGAGAAAATATCAAAAACAGGAAGATGTATTTGAGGTGGTTCTTTTCCAACTGTTATCCTCTTTTGTTCTTCATTAGACAGGCAGATAGTCAAACATGTACTAAATGGATTGAAATGTTACAAATGAAGATAAGCTAATGAAAAAGAGGTCATAACTGAAAAGTAATGGAAGGGAATATATAATTAACATTAGTACAGGACTCAAAAGTAAGGAGTCAGTGCAAAACAGTTTAGGGTAAGTTGACAAAACAGTTACTTGTCCACAAATTATGCCTTGCAAACTTTTTTTTTTTTTTTTAAAGGTACACTATGTAACTTTTTTTTATTCAAAATTAACAAAAATCAAATGAGTCAATACATCATCAATCCTTCTTCCAATCCTTTTACCCTGATTCACTATGTTAAGCCTATTATAAGTGTTTAAATTTTAGACTAGGTCTAGGACGATACCATCACGATACTTGGGTGCCGATACGATATGTATTGTGATTTTTAAGAATTGTGATTCTACAAGTATTGCGATTCAATATTGCTATGTATTGCAATTTTTGTTTGCTTTTTAACTCTCTAAACTCTAAAAGTTGAATGATAAATTCAATAGAGACATCTACGGATACACAATCTGCGCCATCGTGTATAAGATGATGGTGCAGGTTGTAAGATGTCTCTCCATCCCCCATTTTTAATTTTCTTGTGTTCACTAGTAAGTGATATGATGTCATATAATACTCACCGATACAACACATATCGCCCTCTGCTGAAATAAAAACTAAGGAGGTAGCTTTCCTCTACCTCATCTATAAGCAAGGACTAAAAACAATTTAATACGAATTAATATAGATTCTGGAATAAAAAAATAAAAAATTGCAATAGTTAGGTGAATCAATTTTTTTCCCAGCACTATTTCAGACCTGAGGGGGTGGTTTTTCACAGGAAATTGTGTACATATTATCATTTGCCTGTGCGTGTCCCGTCATATGCTGGCTACTTTGAAGCGTGTATGGTGTGAGAGTGGCATAGGTTAGTTGTCACAATGAGCAAGAAAGTTTGACATGGAGCACGGTAAATCTAGAACCTCAGAGGAATCACCCATTTAAAAAAAAACGCTGAACAGAGGAGAGTCTGCTGGCAAATAGAGAACACGACAGAGCACGTAATAAAACAAGAATCAGCATTGGCTTGGTGGAGATGGCAAGAACTGAGGGCCAAAAGTTACATAGTGTACCTTCAAATCTGTTTATGATTTTTTTTTTCCCTTCACAATTTACTAAAAATGAAGCAAAAAAAGCATTGAAAAATATAATCATTATTACTAGAAAAAAAAAAAAAAAAATACACTGCTAGTCGGCACAAGATAGCCTCGTGGGCAGCACGCCGACATATAGCATTGTTGCGCTTTGGGCAACCCGATCCCATCCCCCATCTCTCTCCCACCCCGCTTCCTGTCCACTCTATACTATCCTATCACAATAAAGGCAAAAAACAGCAAAATAAAAACTTTCAAATACACCGCTAAAAAAATGTATCATTCATTTTGGTGGGGTCTATAAAAATGTTGTCAAGAAAAGCAAAAAATTTCTTACTGTTGAGCCCTGTAATAAAGCAATATATTAAAGAAGATACAATGGCATAAAGGTATGATAGATCAAATCAAAAATAAGAACAAAATTAAGTCAGTCTAAAAAAAATTAATGAATGAATGAATATATATTATATATATATATTATATATATATATATATATATATATATATATATATATATATATATATATATATATATATATATATATATATATATAAATGAATTTGTATACACATATATGACAGAGATTAAAAAGCACTACTTATGCATAAAAAAGCAACTCAAACAGAACAAAAACACATGAAGGGATATCACATCATGATTTTGTATATTACATTGATTTCTTATGATGCAACACTGTTTATGAGATTACTATGATGCAATGAAATGTACAGTAGGCCAGAAGTAGATGCCATGCAAAATGTGTCATAAATAAGCTCATGAATATGAATGAAGAGACATGCAGAAATTGAAACTGATGATAATGAGGGGGGGGGGGGCTACCAGAAACACAACCATTATTTGGCTACCAGAAACACAACCATTTTTTCCTTCTCTGCAGAAAGGCAAAAAATAAAAATTAAATAAAAATAAATAAAAATAAAATAATCAATCTTATGTATTCTCAATAACAATAATGGCAGAAATTAATTTATTAAAGTACAAAAACCAGCACTCAAAAAAAAAACATAGCACAAATGAAATCTCTTTCCAGAACCTTACAGATCAGAGCGTACATATCTCATGAACATCTAGCCTGTTTAGTCTATACATCATGCAGCTATTCTCACCCTCTTCACTGATTGGTTAAAAGTAGATGCTATGTGTCATACCTTGTACCCAGACGTGGTGAGTCCGCCCTCTCCAGGGCGCTAATGAAGGCAACCTTCTGATGCGCGTATGATGGGGAACGGGGCACTGCTGTCGGGGAGTGATGCGATTGGTGCACCGGAGAGCGATATTGGTATTCGGCTATCCTGCCTGTACTGCCTCCATCTGTGTGGAGGGATGTAGTAGAAGTCCTCGGTGCTCTGGTAAGCGAGGATGCAGAGGAACGCAGAACAGGGGTTCGGGGAGTGTATCCCATCAAGTTCCCATCCCGAGAGCTGCACACAGGAGGGGTGGGCTCTCGGGATCCGGGGCCTCTAGGGCCGTCAGGGTAGCACGTCCCAGGTGGGAGTCCATAGGCGGCTCCACTGCAGGTGTCAAACACACCCGAATCGTTGGCGTAGGCCACCGGTGCTTGAGTGTGCCGAAGCATGAGTTTCTCCCTCTCCTCAAACTCCTTCCTCTCCTGGATGGAGGCCATGATGGTTTTGGAGAGGTTGTCGTAGCGGACGGGCGAGGGATCTCGCTCTCGATCTCTCGGGTGTGGTGACTGCCGCCCGTACATCGCTCCTACGTGCACAGGGCTGTAGGCCGGCGGGCCGGCGTGTCGTTGAAGCTCAGGCCCTCGTACGTGGCACATTTTAGTGGGCAAGTAAGGTGAATGAAAACCCATAGAGGGCACTCCCGGGTGGGCAGCACATTCGCCCAGAGATGGTGTTATGCTGGGGGTTAGCAAGCTATCGTAGGACAGGCTGCCATTGCGACCGGATAACGTCCCCGGAGAGAAGACTCCTTTGTGAGGGGTGGAAGTGACTGTATCTGGTTTGCTGCCACCCAGTGGCACACGGTCGGCCCTGTTCACTCCTTGTTTGAGACTGAAGGAGCGAGATGTCGTGCTGAAAGAGTCCAGCTGGAAAGGAGAGGACTGGTACGTTCGGTGGAGAGGAGTGCTGCGGTAGTCTGGCAGATCAAGATTCGGCTCTGAACGGTAATCGTGACCTCGCTCCTCCAAAACTGCAGAGGGCTTACCATTCTCAGACATTACAATCTGAAAACAGATGAATATATATGAAAGATTTTTTTTATTATATTATATCATATCATATTATATATTTCAAAGGTTTGGAGTCAGTAATAGTTTTTTTTATAAAAAATTAATTCTTTATTATTCAACAAGGATGAATTTAACTGATCAAGTGACAGTAAAGACTTTTACATTGTTACAAAAGATAACTATTATTTCAAATAAATTTTGTTCTTTTGCACTTTTTTCATTAAAGAATCCTGAGAAATAGTAACACGGTACTAACAAACATATTAAGCCAAACAACCATTTTCTAATGATAATAATATAAATGATATAAATAAAAATACTAATAAATGAAATAATAATAAATGATACTTGAGCACCAAATCACCAATTAGAATGATTTCTGAAGGATCATGCGGCACTGAAGACTGGAGTAATGATGCTGAAAATTCAGCTTTGATCACAGGAATAAATTATATTTTAAAATATATTAAAAATAGAAAACAGTCATTTTAAATAGTAATAATTTTTCACAAAAATATTGTTTTAGCTATATTTTCAGTCAAATAAATGTAGCCTTGATGAGCATAAGAAGTTCTTTCAAAAAGATTTAATAAATCTTAGTGACCCCAAACTTTTGAACTGTGTATATTATATTGCCAAAAACATTGTTTTAGTCTGTTGCTCCCACCTTCTCTCCAGTTGCGTGATAGTGCACTTTAGGCATGGTGCCAAAGGAAGGTCGGTATTTGTACATGGCAGGGGTGGATGGATTGGTGGGTTTGCTGGACAGGGAACTCTCTGGAAAATGTGGCACAAATTAAATGAATGACTCAACAGTACTGCGATATAATCCAACACCAGATGGCAGTAGAAGTGCAGTTTAGAAAAAGATGATTTAACAACCTGCCAAAAGTGCCTACTGGAGACACAAGCAGAATTCAGGCTTTAAATAATTAGGTGAATACACAATTTTTTTTATAATGACGTTTTTTAAATAATTTTAAATAACATAAAAAAAAAAAATCACAAGCCAAATATGTTTAATTATATAAATTACAGTTACATAAATTAATTTTGTTAAAATTTGGCGCTGACTGCAAAAAAAAAAAAAAAAAAAAAATACTAAACTGCAAACCATTTGACTATGAGTGACCGGCTGTTCTGTAGCGCTACTTGCCTTCGCTGGAGGTGAGTTGACTCTTGAGCTGGTTGTAGCGATCCGCTTTTGGTGGCAGAGGTGGCTGTTTATCCATACTTTTATCATCCACACCATCCAGACTGGTCTTAGACTAAAGCACACACACAAAAAATGCACCATGCATTTTAATAATTCCAGTTTACATTGAAATCTAAATGATGAGCCTGTTTTGATGCCATTATGAACAGCTGGTGTAGCTGTACTTACTACAATAGCAGAAATTATTAAACACCATTGAAATTCCAGGTTGTAGGCAGACAGAATTAAAAGCTTTTGTGGACTCACTTTGCTTCGTAGGATGTTACTATGGATACCATTATCACTGACTTTTACAGTGACGTGTCGGTTAGAGAGGTCAGGGCGGAGGAATGGTGGTTTCAAAGCGATGGGAATTTTCTTCCTGGGATCAGAGATATACCTGTAGAGCAGATATACAACAGATGACAAGATGTGTTGAAATGTTTTCCTTCCAAAACCTCACAGGTTAGATATTTTTAGATAAAGCCATTCATGGGTCAGACTTAATCAGTGTATAGCATTTAAAAATGATTTCTGAAAGATCATGTGACACTGAAGACTGGAGTAATGATGCTGAAAATGTAGCTTTGACATCAGCAGAATAAATTACATTTTAAACTAGATTCAAATAGAAAACAGTTGTTTTAAATTGTAATAATATTTCACAACATTACTGTTTTTACTATATTTTTCATCAAATAAAGCCTGATCCCAAACTTCTGAACGGTAGTGTATCATAGCTTCCATTCGTAAGAGTCTGATCCATTTACAAAACAGACTGATCTGTTTCTCGAGTTCTTGAGTCAAAAGAATGATTCACTCATGAATCAGATGTTGTTACTTCTCTCATGAACTCTCATGATTGTGCAAAGGAGAGCTAGTAGAGATCAAGATTTTCAGTTCATAATTTCAATTGTGCAAGGTGCAAGTACTATAGTGCACATAGTATAGACGACTTCTATGGTGCTTTTGTGCCCTTTTTGAAAACTGAAAACATCTATGTTCAGAAGAAAGAAAGTCATACTCATTTGAAACAACCTGGGGGTGAATAAATGACAAGTTTTTTCATTTTTGGGTGAACTACTTCTATAATTTATATTTCTGATTCAAGGAACGATTTAATTTGTCCTGTGGAAAAAAGTAGCAAGTTTATAGCAATATCCTTTTGTTCTGCAACAAGTCATTAACCTTGACTCTGAGTTTATACGGCAATCACTTTCTCTCCCCCCATTGTTACATGACCTGGTTCAAATCTTCAGTGCTATATGCTCTTCCTGCTCGGAGTGTCATAATACAGGCAAGAAAAACAGGACGCAATCTACCTTCCTATGAACCTCTATTCTTCTGAAATCCCTCTAGACTGTCTACAATGATAAACAACCTCTTTTTTTTCTCCATCTCTGTCTTCTGTTTATATTTATTACAGTGATTATTAATGGCATCACATATTTTAAAGCATATTTCCTTCTTGATTAAGTGTTTTAGATTACACACAATATAGTGCCACACTGTCTTCATTATAGCTGTCGAGAGCATTGCAAAGAATATTTTTAAATGTCATGGTGTCATTTTCTGTTTCATTTCAAAATGTGTGTCCTGAGAATTGTGTGTTTGATTATAAAATATATTTGAGACTATAGACTATATACAGTATCTCACAGAAGTGAGTACACCCCTCACATTTTTGTAGATATTTTATTCTATCTTTTCATGTGACAATACTGAAGAAATGACACTTTGCTACAATGTAAAGTAGTGAGTGTACAGCTTGTATAACAGTGTAAATTTGCTGTCCAACACACAGCCATTAATGTCTAAACCGCTGGGCACAAAAGTGAGTACACCCCTAAGTGAAAATGTCCAAATTGGGCCTAAAGTGTATATTTTTTCCAGCACTGCCTTAACCCTCTTGGGCATGGAGTTCACCAGAGCTTTACAGGTTGCCACTGGAGTCCTCTTCCACTCCTCCATGAGGACATCATGGAGCTGGTGGATGTTAGAAACCTTAAGCTCCTCCACCTTACGTTTGAGGATGCCCCACAGATGCTCAATAGGGTTTAGGTCTGGAGACATGCTTGGCCAGTCCATCACCTTTACCCTCAGCTTCTTTAGCAAGAGAGTGATCGTCTTGGAGGTGTGTTTGGGGTCATTATCATGTTGGAATACTGCCCTGCGGCCCAGTCTCTGAAGGGAGGGGATCATGCTCTGCTCATTCATGGTTCCCTCAATGAACTGTAGCTCCCCAGTGCCGGCAGCACTCATGCAGCCCCAGACTACAACACTCCCACCACCATGCTTAACTGTAGGCCAGACACACTTGTCTTTGTACTCCTCACCTGGTCGCCACCACACATGCTTGACACCATCTGAACCAAATAGGTTTATCTTGGTCTCATCAGACCACATGACATGTTTCAAGTAATCCATATCCTTAGTCTACTTGTCTTCAGCAAACTGTTTGCGGGCTTTCTTGTGCATCATCTTTAGAAGAGGCTTCCTTCTGGGATGACAGCCATGCAGACCATGTGCAGACCCCCCACCCCTTCAACCTCTGCAGCACTCATACGTCTATTTCCCAAACACAACCTCTGGACATGACGCTGAGTACATGCACTCAACTTCTTTGGTCGACCATGGCGTGGCCTGTTCTGAGTGGAACCTGTCCTGTTAAACCACTGTATGGTCTTGGCCACCGTGCTGCAGCTTAGTTTCAGGGTCTTAGCAGTCTTCTTATAGCCTACGCCATCTTTATGTAGAGCAACAATTCTTTTCTTTTTTTCAGATCCTCAGAGTTCTTTGCCATGAGGTGCCATGTTGAACTTCCAGTGACCAGTATGAGAGAGTGAGAGGGATAACACCAAACACACCTGCTCCCCATTCACACCTGAGACCTTTTAACTCTAACGAGTCACATGACACCGGGGAGAGAAAATGGCTAATTGGGCCCAATTTGTGTACTCACTTTTGTGGGCAGCGGTTTAGACATTAATGGCTGTGTGTTGAGTTATTTTAAGGGGACAGCAAATTTACACTGTTATATAAGCTGTATACTCAGTACTTTACATTGTAGCAAAGTGTAATTTCTTTAAGTGAAAAGATATAATAAAATATTTACAAAAATGTGAGGGGTGTACTCACTTCTGTGAGATACTGTAGATCTGGCTATGTGAGACTATAGTTTGAATTAATCCCTTTTCTTTGCATGACACATTGACATTACAGTACAGAATAGCTCTTTCAGTGTTATCCTGAACATTGTATAAGCATTCATTTCATGTTTCACTGAACAGAAGAGAGGCTCTCGGGAGGTCACATCCTTTTGATTTTATCTGCAAAAACATCTTGGCTTTCATAGACAACCTAGAAAGTGGTGGAAGGTCTCATTTTGTTAAGTTTCGTTACAAGTTGTTCATCCATTGGCAATAAAAAAAAAAAATTGAAATGAAATTTCTTATAGCCTCTAAATTTTAAGAAAAGAGTGTACACAGTGAAATTGGTAATTAACCCCGTAACTGCCATCGTCCCGGCTTGTGGGATGCTTGGCGCTCTTTTTATTTAGTGCATTGTTTCATATAACATATTTTAATAATCATAAATTAGGTATAATTCGAAAGATATGAACTCAAAATTCATCCTGTAAAAACCGTTTTGAAATTGGATGTTGCGTTACCATGGAAACTGTATTCTAATTTATTTTAGCGGGCTCCTCCCCTAGTGGGCAGTGTCAGGTTTCATATTACAATTGTATTTACTTTATACTTTATATTTAAAACATTTCTAATCTTGACAAAACGCATATCGTCAGAAACGTCGGAGTCTTACGGCTCAATTTTTGGTGATTGTTTTATAATGTAAGTGATATTTGGATAGAAATGTAAAAAATTGTTACAGGAGGGTGCAAAATTTCAATGGAATGTGGGTGACACCCGGTAGATATTTTTGGTATAGCGTCTAAACAAAATATCACAGACTATTAGATTTGGCTTTGATAGCAAATTTAGAGTAAAAATATTTGATAAAATATTATTTAGTACAGTACATTTGATTTACAGTAAATATAAACTTCTATAACTTTTTCATACTTATTTTTTGAAGTGCTTTCACTTCATGAATAATCTACTGAGTGTCTTCTTTAAAACGAGACCAACCATATTGGATACCTTATTGGTTTGGATAGTGCATTTTCATGTCTAAGCTCAAAAAGGAGGGTGACTGTTAAAGGGTAAATAGTCAATTGTAGCATTTGCCAAAGAGTAATGTACACTGCATCCTGTTTTGCAAATGGAAAATAACACAACCTAATTCAAATTCATTCAAAGTGAAACACCCATCTGTCTGTTCCAAAATGGCTCATAGCAAAAGATAGCCATTAAATGCCAAGCAACCAGCTGTCAGGAGCCGTGGAAACACACCGTGGCCGGTGTCTTTCACGCATTTCCGGTATTGGTGCGGGTCACTGTGATTTTGCCAAGTAAGACATGTTAAGACAAAATATGTTGATCCAGGAACAACATTCCAGTCTGAAAATTTAGTCTTAAACCTATTCCTACCCCTAAACCTAATCCTACCCATAACTTATCCCTAAAATCAGAGGGGAAAGATAGGTGAATAACACTGATGTAGAAGCACACCTAAACTTGACATAAACGGTAAACGGTAAACTTGTCCCTCAAATCTGATTGGTTGATTGGAATGTTGTTCCAGGATCAACAAAGATGTTGATCCAGGAACATGTCTGACTTGGCAAAATCACGGTGACCATGGGTGCGCATGCTTGTGACTCTCGCTGATTACGAACATGAATATATGTGTGTGTGGAAGCCTGTTTCTCATTTACCTAGGAGCAAGTGGACTGCATAAGACGTGTTTCACGTTGCCACAGCAACCCCGAGTGAATGGATTCACTCCTCCTCTGAACTTTCCTGTCACCTGAGAACAGAGAAAGAGAGAGAGAGAGAAAGAGGAAAAAAAATCTACTTTCAGCATACTGATGAGAGTGGAAAACAACTGTCCTTGACCCAAAGAACTGTAATGTGCATTGAAAATAACAGGCTTTGTAACAGATGTCATGCACAAACAACAGAAGGCAATCAAGTTGAAAAGACATAAAGGTGATTCTGAGTGGGTGTGCAACATGTGACCACAATTCTGTCTCGACATGTGCGTATGTTGTTACACAGACCGGATTAACATATTTAGTGGCATGTAATTTGGTTCACCTGTTCGTTTGTGGTCCGTCCTCTGGCTACAAGAACCATGTGAAACCCAGTGAGGCCCATAACAGGGATGAAGAACAGGCCAGTCACACACATTACCACAAGACTAGACAGCAGGAGAGTCAAGGAGCCCACAAAATCACAGCCAGTCAGAACATTTTTGATTTTTCATACACAGCTAAAGCCCAAAGTATACTTCACCTTATAAGCGTACACGAGGGTCAGCATTCAGTGTGCGTAACGCAGTTTACATCATCAGAATATGCGCGTACTGTACGACCACCGCCGGATTTTTGCAGTAGTCCCTCACTGCAGAACACTCGAGATCCAGGGGGCGGAATTGGGTAGGTTAAGGGATATGTAAAGTGGGAGGAGTTGGATCCAGATCCAGTGGGTGGAGATGGGTAGGTTTAGATCCAGTGGGCGGAGACGGGTAGGTTAAGGGATATGTAAAGTGGGAGGAGTTGGATCCAGATCCATGGGGTGGAGATGGGTAGGTTTAGATCCAGTGGGCGGAGACGGGTAGGTTAAGGGATATGTAAAGTGGGAGGAGTTGGATCCAGATCCAGGGGGTGGCGATGGGTAGGTTTAGATCCAGTGGGCGGAGACGGGTAGGTTAAGGGATATGTAAAGTGGGAGGAGTTGGATCCAGATCCAGGGGGTGGCGATGGGTAGGTTTAGATCCAGTGGGCGGAGACGGGTAGGTTAAGGGATATGTAAAGTGGGAGGAGTTGGATCCAGATCCAGGGGGTGGAGGATGGGTAGGTTTAGATCCAGTGGGCGGAGATGGGTAGGTTAAGGGATATGTAAAGTGGGAGGAGTTGGATCCAGATCCAGGGGGTGGGAATGGTAGGCTTATATCCAGGGGGAGGAGTCCAGTAGGTTAAGGGATAGGTAAAGTGGGAGGAGTTGGATCTAGATCTAGATCTAGATCTAGATGCAGTGAGGACCATCTCGATTTTTGAACTTTGTACACGCAAGTCACACATGTGCATTTAATTTTTTTGCAGTAATTACTGTATCCACAAGGTGGAAACCATGTCCTGTGAGTGCTGATTCACAAGGTAGTCCATGAAAGACTGCATAAACAGAACAGACCGGATGCGTGCAAGCTACAGCAACAATGGAGACCTACACAAACGAGAGATTGTGCGAAGAGGTTAGAAAGTAGCACGTCCGTCGAACAAAAACTTCACAATGGCTGACCGCCGGCTTGGTGTGTTCCAGGCTATAGGGGTATCACAATTTGTCGAAATGCGCATGTGTCGAATACCTGTGTACGAGTCAAGTTAAGTATACTTTGCAAGGCTTTGCGTTCGACTGTGCAAAGAACAAAGTATACTTTGGGCTTAAGGGGAGCAGGATTGTGAGCCAATGAGATCTCACTGTGGGCGTGGCCACCTTGTCAGACAAACAGTGTTGTTATTGTTAAATAAAACTAAAACTACTAAAAAACAGAAGTAAAATATAAATATTACATGAAAAATGTAAACTTAAACAAAAATTGCTTTTGGCAAGGAACTAAAATGTCAATTATAGTACTAAAATTATATATATGAAGAGTTCAGATGCAAAAGCCTCTAAAAGCCATCTGAAATTTTCTTCTAAAAAGAGCATTTTTATCAAACTTGTATGTTTAAGTTCAGCAATTTCAGTTTAATGGCAATTAATAGGTCCTTTTCATTTCCATTAAAGTGAAATAACTGTACATAAACATACAACCTTAATGAAAATGCTCATTTTAGAAGAAAATTTTAGATAGCACTTAGAGGCTTTTGCATCTGACCTCTTCATATATATATATTATATATATATATATATATATATATATATATATATATATAAATTTTGGTTTGACTATATATATATATAGTCAAACCAAAATTTATTAATAAAATATGACAAGATTTCAGAGTTAAACTGTGTCAGAAAACATTAATCTGAATAATTTTTGGTTCCAAATTTTTATCAATTTTACTGATAGTCCACTGTATGAATAATTTTTGGGTATAATATGTCACAGTTGGGTATAATATGTCACAGCCACTTTATTTTGCTATCCTCACTTACATAAAGGAACTATTGTGCTGCACCCACTAGTAAAAATATATCAAAAATATCAAAAATGTCTGAATAATTTTTGGTTTGACTGTATATACTGTGTGTGTATATATAAATGACACAATTAAACTAAACATAAAAAATAATAGCCAATTCAAAATGTAACACTAAAATAATGAAACAAAAATAAAGATTTGACAACAAAAATACCCCCAAATATTTTTTTTTCCAATATTCTTTCTCACCTCACTTTTGATTGGTAGGCAAGTCAATTTATTAAATACAACTAAATGAGCTTTCATAAAATTTGTACTTCATGGAAGGATACGTCACAGTTGAGTGGAGTGCACTCAGCGTCTCAAGGTGATGTAACACGAACAGCAGGCCAAAGGAAAATACGCCCACCATGTGAACACTTAGAGACAGCAGGAACAAGAAGAAATAGCGATAATTCCTCCGGCCAATGCAGTTGTTCACCCATGGGCAGTGATGGTCAAACTCCTACAGTGAGAAGAAAAGTATGTATGTGTGTGAGCGCTGGCATAGTGATCATTTTATATTACGCAGGAATGCTGGTATGTGTGTTCCTATGCGTCTCACCTCCACACAGTTGTCACACACACTGCAGTGTGAGCAGCGCGGAGGTCTGTAGAAGTGGCACGTGGCACACCACTTCATCCGCACCTGAATTCCCTTTATCTCCACGTTTTTATAAAGCGGAGCTCGGAAATCATCGTCCTTGTCTTCGTCCTCATCCGCTGTGATTGACAGAGAAACAGAAGGAAATTTCAACATTCACTTTAACATTGTGTGTGTCTTGTAGTATTCTAGACATCCTAACTATGGACCTACTTGTTGTACATATCTTAATCTCCAGACATTTGAAATGGAGAATGAATTGGGAAACCTAAATTATGACCGGATCATACCTCTGGGAAAAACTCCAGGGTCCATGAAGGTGGCCAGGCTGAAGTTGGCCAACACAAAGAGGAAGATGATGCCATTGTATAGAGGCACAACAGGGGAGATGGCCTTGGTTAACCACGGACACCTGAGAAGTTACAAGAGAGACAGAAGAATGCTAAAGATCAAAGCTGGATGAAGAATGTCTCTGTGTGGCTGTTCATTTTTTTCATTTTAATTGAATCCCTTGATGATTCATGCAAACCTCAGAAAACTTGTGAGCTGCTTTAAACAATCTTATGCTGATTACTGACAAAATATTGAACAAAAATGATAAAGTAAAATCATATTTGTGCAGTTATGTTTACTCTAGTGACAGACTAATTAATAAGCTGATTAAAAATCATTTTGGCTGATTACTGTAGCTAATTTACCTCCCCTTTGGTCAGTTAAAAAATGCACAATTTTTAAATATTATTTGATTATTAATGTTGCTGTCATTTTTATTATTATAATTAAAACAATAAAACATTGTTTGAAATGAAATGACAACAATAATTTAATACTAAAAATAACTACAATTTAATTTTTATTTAATAATTTAAATTGATACATATTAACAACAACAACAACAACAACAACAATAAAAACAATATGGCAGTTTACCATTTTTATTATTTATAATATAAAATATTGTATATTATATATTTTATAAATTGTATATTATAAATAATTAATTAAACCATAATAAATGTTTAATTATTGTTTTTATCATAGTTGTTGTTATTAATATGTATCAATTTAAATTATTAAATGAAAACAAAATTATAGTTATTACTAGTATATCATCATGATTGTTGTTGTTGTTGTTGTCATCATTTTCGTTATTGTAATTAAAACAAAACATTGTTTGAAATGAAATGATAACAACAATACTAATAATTATAATTATATAATAATAATACTAGTTTGGCACAAATGAAATGACAACAATAATTTAATACTACTAATAATAATAACTATAACTATAACTTTATTTTTATTTAATCATTTAAATTGATACTACATATTAACAACAACAATAAAAAAATTATCTATTACGGTAATGGTTTATTTATTATTTATAATATACAATTTTAATTATTATTATTATTATTATCCTTAAAAATAAATATTCAAATATATTATTATGTGCAGCTCCCGCATTAATTCATTTATATCTATGTGGCGAGCAGTGACGCGGGAGATAATGAGCTCCACCTGCGAGGCGCACCGGCCTTGAGTCTCTCACGGAGGAGCTCATTATCTCTTGCGTCACCGGCCTTGCGCCGTTCCCTCACGGCTCTCGCCCGCCCTGCTCGCCACAATCAATCATAAACACAGATATCGTTACTGGTTAATAAATAAACCTATACTAATCAACCAATACTTCAGTTCACAAAGCAGAGTGTAGCAATGTCTTATGGGTATACTGCTTATGTAGGAAAGCAACTACTGGTGCCCAACACATACAATATAAGACATTTAACAAGATGACATGTTGTAGTCCATGACTACCATAGCACCTTTCATAATACACCCTATAACTGGGCTCTACTCAGGTCTCATTTAAGATGGGTTAACAGGCAGAGCAGAGCATATATATATGAGCACTTCTAAACTTGGACCTGAGTCTATTACATTTCATTTTCTGGCCAAGAACCACCCATTCAGACAGGAAGACGCCATTGGATCGACATGTAAAGTGACCAACCACACTTATTTTAGAGGTACATAAATCTACAATATATTCATAGTGTAACCACAATGCAAATAAAATCATCCAAAGAAAGATTCAGCAGTCTTTAAGAATGGCTGTGATTACATTTCTTGCCTATGCTAAGGTTGTGTATGTGTGTGTGAGTAGTACAGCAGATGCATAATAAAGCAACAAGCCACTCAAGGACATGCTTTACTGTGATTTTACCATATTTATTTGATAAAAACAGCATTGTTCAACAAATAATTACATTTAATTATAGCAAAAATTATAATAAACAATATTTCCATTAAGTATAGTCCATTAGCCTAACTGCAGGCCGTTTATAGTTGCCAAGCAACTGTTACTGTATATTGGCCATTCCACAGCAGCTTCGAACACACCTCATCCAATCAGATTTTAAAGCTGGAACGACCTATAAGTCTCTAAACCCTCCTGCTACATCTATTCTCTCTCTGTAGTCAGTAGATCACAGTACTATTCTCTCGAACCCAAGGGAAAAGCACTAACTCATACTTCATCTGCACTGGAGCAATGCCAGGATCTTCTGAAAGGTGAGGTCTGTCACCTTTATCTCACTGATGAGATACGATACACTCATTCCATTCAGTTTTCTTTCAATTAATTTTTTCCCCCGTCATTTTAATCAGAGACCTAACAATGCAGTCCTGAGAATACAGAATAATGAAGTTGAAGGTAAGAATGATAAAGAGAGCAGATTCACCACCCTCAGACACAACAGAGCAAAACAGATGGAATAACTACTCCTTCACGCATAATCCAATCACAAACAGACGACCTCAGAATCAATCCATGCTGTGGGCGAAGAAATAAAAGCCTGTTTTATCGGCTGCATGAACATCTCCTTGGGGGTAAACAAGAACGTCAGGGAAATTATGGAATAAATACACTGCCTGTGAAATGCAATAACCCTTGATCTGCATCTGCAAGTGTCTTGCTCTGTGTGAAACAGAGAGCAGGCTGCGTTCATGAAGTAGTGTGCAGCAAGGCTTAAAGTGCCCTTCATCTGAAAGACAATGCAGAGATTTCTAGGTAAAGTTGGTCACATTATTTCTTAGCTTACACATTAAAACCAAAAACAGGCTAAAGGCTTGTTGGCCACACAAGCGCACACACACACACACACACACACACACACACACACACGTTTATTTTTGTGAATTGTGGGGACTTTCCATAGGCCGCAATGCATTTTATACTGTAAAAACCGTACTTTCTATCCCCCTACCCTACCCCTAACCCTAAACCTAACCATCACAGGAAACTGTGCACACCTTTATTTTCTCACAAAAACATAATTTAGTATTTTTATTAATTAATTTACATTGTGGGGACCGGTGGCTGGTCCCCACGATGTAGGTGAACTCAGGTTTATATTACATCGTGGGGACATTTGGTGGACAATATTACTGTTCTTCTTACTGTGACCCTGGACCACAAAAACAGTCATAAGGGTCCATTTTTTGAAATTGAGATTTATACATTATCTGAAAGCTGAATAAATAAATAAATAAGCAAGCTTATTGCTGAATAAATAAGCTTTCTCAATTATTTTTTTTCTCATTTGTTCCTGAATTTCTTTGGATCTCAACATGACGTGTAGCTTTTGAGGATCTTTTGGTCTACTTCAATTTGTCAGGCAGGTCCTATTTAAGTGATTTCTTGATTGCGAACAGGTGTGGCAGAAATCAGGCCTGGGTGTGGCTAGAGAAACTGAACTCAGGTGTGAGTATATCATACCACTGTATATTCATGGTAGGAAATTTACAAAAATGTCCTAGAGATTTTTGGCATAAAAGAAAAATTGATAATTTTGACCCATACAATGTATTGTTGGCTATTGCTAAAAATATACTGCGCGACTTATGACTGGTTTTGTGGTCCAGGGTCACATATTGCCAGGACTCTGGACATAAACCTAGACCAACAAGTCGACAAATTCATCAATTCCTTCTCTGTGTACATAATATGCAGTCAAACTGTTATGGTATGCATTTTAACAACATGACTAAAAGTGCATTAATTACCTTCATAAAATAATCTATGGTTAATTTCTTTAGTCAGGACTACAATGGAAATTGCCACTTCATTCCATTGGCGACTCCTACCAAGAATTAAACCAGCAAACTTTGTGTTAGCAGCCCTGTCCAGATCCTAAACCTACGTTTACCTGCAAGCCTCTGGTATAAAAGATCCCCCTATGTTAGTGTAAATTACACAGGCATTTTAACAACCCAAGGGCTGAGCTGGAAGGGTGTATATTAGGTTTCATTTAGGACATTCCCTGCAGTGTGTCTAACGCCTAGCTTCTCCAAACATTAGCATATCTGTGCCAGAGGCAGTCGCTTTTAAGGAGCCATCCATCTGTGAGGATTATAATTTGCCAACAAGATCAATATAGATAAAAGGAACAACCCTGTCAACAACAGCTTTAGGGAGCACAAATCTTTTAAACTGGTGCTAGGTAATTCATAACTATAAGAGATAAAAGGAAAAAATACATTAAATATGCTAGAAACTGTGCAGATAAAAGAGAGTGACATCACAGCCCAACAAATCTGGATGGAGAAATAACTGAACAATTAAAAGTAGGGTAGGTAATTTTTAATACCGAGCTAGCTTTGAAAGCGTAAGAGGCATTTTGGTTGTGGTGCTTATGACTGGCATCTCTCTTATAATGATACAATGAATCTGGAGCGATCCTGATATTTTCTCTCTCGAATCAATTTTGAGCTTAGCTTAGTTTTAACAGCAGATGGCGCTCTTGGCTAGTTTTTACCCACACACTCTCAAACGCTCATGAAGAAGACTGATGGACAGCGCTTGTGTGTTCGGCTGAGTCATGTAAGTGGTTAAATATACTTGCACCTCATCTCAGAATGCTTTTATGATGCGATATTTCTAATTCGCTTCAACCTTTTCAAACTTTATGAACGAATATTTTAGGTTTAAGTGGTCTGTGTAAAGGAACTGGAAGTAGTGCCACCTGTTGTTAAAAACTAAGCTCAGAATCGATTCAAGAGAGAATCACGATACATCGGAAAATATCAGTATCGCTCCAGATACTTTGCGTCGCGAATCAATTCGATGGATTGTCCCAGCCCTAGTTTTAACTCTGCTTAGCGTGAAACGCACTGATGACATGTGATGTATGCACCAGCAGGGCGCGTGAGGATATGTAAAAACATATGTTGATAGGCAGGTAGATCCTATTGTATCCCTTGGACCGAGGGATATGACTGGACAAACATTTTAGGGCCCCTAAATAGGGGTAGGCGATATGATCAAAATCTATTTCACAATATGAGAAATTTTATTTCACGATAACGATATATAATCACAATATAGTTATACTTAAAAGTGTTATTTTATCTAATTTCTGCTGTTAAAAATAAGAAAAAATAAGCAAATTACAAACAATAGGACATATAAAATAAGTTTTTCAGGTTTATTTAACATGTAGTTAGAATTAGTACAGAAATGTAATATTCAAATGTAATATTCAAGTCTTGAATATGAATTAATTATAAATGTATTTTATTAAAGCTAAAAAAAGTTATTCAGTCAAGAACAGTAAGTTATTTTCTCTTTTGTTTGATTCACATTAATGAAAGGTATATTAGGCTGCTGTCAATTTAAGACCAAACACACAGATACACATCAGTTTTGAACCCAACTGTTTACTTTCACTGGAGACATAAACGGCTGTGTTTACATGAAAACGGCACACAATGGGCATTTTGACATAACTGCATGTGTATTCGACCATTCAAGCGTAATAAGATGTAAAAAATGACTGAATTTGCAATCGCATGCTAAGAGACGTGGCTTAGGCTGTGTCAGTCAGTGTGAGCACTTTTCACTGCATTGTGCTTAATAGCACTTTTTAACATTGAGTACTTCCCAAATTCGTGATTGATTTACATACCGTGATATATACAATATAGAAAAATGGATAAAAACGATAGACATTTTATACCGTGGTAACGATATCGTCATAGCACCCAGCCCTAGTCCTATGGCTTCCATAGACAATATAAATACATATAAATATATTTAGACCACTTAACTTAGTGTTTTCTATTGGGATGTGAAGAGACTTTCAACCAGCACAAAAATTGTTTTTGAAGCAAATCACCTACCGTTCCTTTAATAATAAAAAAATATATTTTATACACGAATGAATGAATGATCTAACAGAGAAGCTATTTATTAGTGATGCTTGATAAGACGGTTATCACAATTACTACGTTCATACCTACCGTGATAAAATAAAATAAAAAAATAAATTGAAATAAAACTAACAGGGTGTTGCAGGTGGTTTCCAAGGCATTACACAGGTTGGGAATATGATTTGAATTGTTCATACTCCTGATCGCATGTATGAAAAATAATAATTGTTATACATGTCTTAACAACCACCAGTAATAAATATGTAGAAATATCTGCTTGGATCTGACAGCAAGTCATCAAACAGTTTTTTTTTTTCCCTCTATAGGTGTGTGGGATCATTTATATTCAGCATACACACCTCCAAGATGCACTGGGATGATGGATGTATTTCAGTGATGTAGATCCCATCTGACTACACAAATAACATATCTAAGTGCCAGAATAGAGGCAAAAGCTCTTGAAGTACCACCTATCATATCTGCAAGAGTGGAAATGCAACATCAATGCTAGGTTATGTGTTTGTTGTACACATTTTTTTCTTCACATTTACTGCATGAATGCCGTCTTATGCCTGCAGAGATAAGACAACTGAATTCACACCTCTATTATCTGTCTTTTTTTCCTTCACTTCACTCCTCGAGTTATTCCAAAGCAGTATGTGCCAATTAGTGAACCCTAGGAGTCCTGTATCTACAATAAACATTGTTTCATTAATCAACGTGTGAAATCTACATGATTTATAATGGAGCAGAAGAGTGCAGAAAAAGAGGAAGATTGTGATGCGCTTGAATACAGGAGAACATTAATCAGTTAGACAGGTGCTTACAGAGGGAACGTTGAGGCGCTAACGTTGTGTGGTGAACTGATCCACCCTGGAGCTTCTCACAACAGAGAAATGTAATTCGTTACAAGGACTTCCTGTAATGCCACCCTAAAAGAAAAATGTTCGCCCTACATTTTCCTCATTAGAATCTTAAGAAAGTAAATGACCGCTCCAGAGAGTAAGGTAGTGTGTGTTTGTGTATATAGTACACACACAAGGTTCAAAATTAACATTTGCCAAGCTTCAAATACAAATAAAAATGGCATTTTAATGGTGACCCTGTAGGGTTTGCAACTTAATAAATGGCTACCATGAAATCAAAATGGACAATTCTTGTTATTATGGAATATTGCAGTATTTATTATAAATTAATTATCAGTGGACATCATTATTTAATTCAAATTCATGTGCTTCCCCTCCCTCTTACAGTGACATCACTTCTCTTTTCTTATGATGCTTTTTTGGTGCAAGGCGGGACAACCTGTCACTCAAATGAGATCATATCAATAGCAAACAACAAATATTCAACGATCTGATCAATTCCCCCCTTACATTTTTTCTTGTTCGAGAAGCTGCTTCACTCAGATATATGTTACAATAGGGAAGAAAAGACTATCGCAACTTCCGCTTCGTGCCGATTTTACACTAATGTATCGTTCTTCATTTCACCATGAATTTCTTATACAAAACTCATTTTTTGAGTTTCATCAGTACTTGACCGTAGTGCAAATTCTGTCCAGTTACATTTGTGTCTCCATCATACAGTATATTTGAAAATAAGATTAAATGATTCCAAAATTAAATTGGTTCACAATGCATTCAAGAATCGCAACTGAATCAAATCAGTGTCAGAACAAATATTTACACCCATAGTGTTTACAATAAAGTTGTTCATCATCAGAGAGTGCTTTTGATCTCAATTCATCTGTCACTGTCAGGTATAGCAACAAGTAAACATTGGACCCTGCGGATACGCAGAGACTATCTCCCCATTTCTAATCTCAGTTGAGGGGAGTTTGTGGTGCAGCATTATCCAGTTTTCACTTATCCTTCCTGGGATGCCAATGTTTGGTTTCCCTTATCAGCTTCAGCAGTCAGTGTTTGCCAACTCATTCGTGGAGGCCCACAGGATCTCACAATATTCCTCCAGACCTCTAGCAGACCATTTACACACACACACACACACACACACACACACACACACACACACACACACACACACACACACACACACACACACACACACACACACACACACACACACACACACACACACACACACCCTAGTAAACCAATTAACCTATCATGTAGCTTATAATTAGCTTAATCAGGTATTTGCTGTATCCCAGTGCTGGACTGACTTACTGTAGCTATGAAAAATCCTCAACAGATTCAAATGGGTCCTAAAATCAAGCATAAAAGACATCAAAACATTCAAGGAAATGGTCAGATTTGAGGTTAAGTGGACTGTGCACATGCTCAGGACATGTAAGAGCTGTTGGCTCAAGGGCATTCCAAACTGAGTCACATTTGGGGTAAGTAAGATTTTTAAATGTTTTTGAAAGAAGTCTCTTATGCTCACCAAAGCTGCATTTATTTGATCAAACACACACACACACACACACACACACACACACACACACACACACACACACACACACACACACACACACACACACACACACACACACACACAAAACAGAATTATTATTACAATTTAAAACAACTGCTTTCTATTTTAATATAATGTATTCTAGGTACAAATTTTAGAATTTGTAGCTAGAATACATTACATTTTAAAAATGTCTTTACTGTCACGTTTAATCAATTTAATGCTTTACTGAATAAAAAAAAAATGATCAACTTAAAGGTGCCCTAGAATTTAAATATTGAATTTATATTGGAATAATTAAATAACATGAGTTCAGTACATGGAAATGACATACAATGAGTCTCAAACTCCATTGTTTCCTCCTTCTTATATAAATCTCATTTGTTTAAAAGACCTCCGAAGAACAGGCGAATCTCAACATAACACCGACTGTTACGTAACAGTCGGGGTGTATGCCCCCAATATTTGCATATGCCAGCCCATGATCGAGGCATTACACAAGGGCAGGACGTCTGGATGTGCACAGCTGAATCATCAGACTAGGTAAGCAAGCAAGAACAATAGCGAAAAATGGCAGATGGAGCAATAATAACTGACATGATCCATGATAACATGATATTTTTAGTGATATTTGTGAATTGTCTTTCTAAATGTTTCATTAGCATGTTGCTAATGTACTGTTAAATGAGGTTAAAGTTACCATCGTTTATTACTGTATTCACGGAGACAAGAGCCGCCGCTATTTTCATTTTTAAACACTTGCAGTCTGTATAATTCATAAACACAACTTCATTCTTTATAAATCTCTCAAACAGTGTGTAATGTTAGCTTTAGCCACGGAGCACAGCCTCAAACTCATTCAGAATCAAATGTAATACATCCAAATTAATACAATACTCGCATAATCCGACGCATGCATGCAGCATGATGATGAACATCTTGTAAAGATCCATTTTGAGGGTTATATTAGCTGTGTGAACTGTTTTTATGCTGTTCAAGGCAAGCACGAGCTCCAGGGCGGGGGAGAGGGAGATTTAAAGGGGCCGCAACCTATATATCGGTGCATAGTTAATGATGCCCCAAAATAGGCAGTTGAAAAAATGAATTAAAAAAAAAACTATGGGGTATTTTGAGCTGAAACTTCACGGACACATTCAGGGGACACCTTAGACTTATATTACATCTTTTTAAAAAGAAGTTCTAGGGCACCTTTAAGCAAACACTTGAATCTATAAAAGTTTGTTTCCGCCATGAAATAACAAAATTTAAAAATTAAAAAAGTAATTTTTACAAACTTATCATCTCACAATTCTGACCTTAATTCTCGCAGGTTCAAGTTTATATCTCACGATTCAGACTTTTTTCTCAGAATTGAGAGTTATAAACATAAAATCACAATAAAATCAGAATTGCTAGATTTGAACTTGCAATAGTGAGAAATAAAGTCAGAACTGCGAGATATAGTAAACTCACAAGAATCACAGAATTGTGAGACAAACTCGCAATTCTGACTTTTTTTTTGTCGCAACTGCAAGTTATCTTGCAATTTGACTTAATTTCTTGCAATTGCTAAACAAGATTTTATACAAATCCTCCTGCCTTGATTTTGAAACTTCTCAACGACTTTTTTTTTTTTTACAGCGCATCTTCTCTGAGATTCTGAATACACAAACTTACAAACAAGATGCTGCAGTGAGAAACACAAACAAAGATCAATCCCATAATAACCTCTCCTCCACACACTACTAGATTAAAGCATCAGTCAAAACACAGCCAGAGGGAGTAATGCTCCCACAGATACTGAATATACACAAAACTTACAGGAGAACTATTATCAGCATAATCTCACCAGTTTAAAAACAATGAGCACACTACCACATGATACACAATGGGCATTATGGGATATGATCCACATCTAAGAGATTATCTTCACAGCTAGCCCTTTTAAACAATTTAATAATGAGTGGGAAAAGCACCATAAATAAGGTCACAAAGCCCCGCTGGTCTATTAATCACACTCTGAAAGGACAATAGAAGGGATGACATCTGCTCTTTCCTCATATAGATCGGTTTAAAACAGTAGAATACCCCCAACAACAGCAGCTTAAACGGATCTGAGCTAAACAGAGGGCTGAACTTGAAAACTAAGCAATCTAGAGCTGGATAAATGTGACGGGGTCAGATTTAGACCTAAGAGAATCTGTCCCTAAACATTTTCACCACTGTTCGCAGAAGCTTCTGTAAATATCTTGACACCGTCATATCCTTGTAGAAGCAAGTTTATACATACTTTCACAGGTGTGCTCCTCAAACACACACACACACACCCTTAGCTACATATAAGTTCTGTCCTGACAGTGCATATCTGAGAGGCAGTTGTTGGCCAACTCCACATCACATTCTTTACCAAGCGTATTTTAAGGCCAGACTGCAGCTGCTGTGGTTACATGCGTGGCAAATATCGGACAGACAAAACCAGGCCGAACATCAAGAGCGGGGCAGATTCATGCAGAAACTGGGAACTAGAGATTCTCTCAAATTAATTTATGAGCTGGTGCTTGATCACTTTCTCTTCGTTCTGAGTCTTACAAATGTATTTAATATCAGTTTTGGTTTAAGTGTCCCCTTCAAAAATTACATTGAAATGTAAATAGACTTTCCCTTTAATAAATGTCTTGGGTCTTAATGTGCACAATTCAAAGTCATAGATTTGTTTTGATGACAATCATTCAAATCATTCTCGTTCATTTCCGTGCACTAATTTGTGTCCTTTTCCTTATATTTTTTGAAGCACATGATGGCTTTGGTAATGATTCTTGCCATTAAAGACTGCATCAATATTCAACTGTGAGTGAATCTTGTTTTGAAAGAATTATAATACTTTTATTCAGAAGCAAAGAATGCATTAAACTGATCAAAAGTGACAGTAAACACATGTAATGTTACAAATTATTTCCAAGAAATGCTGTTCTTTCTATTTATCAAAGAATTCTGAAAAAAAAAAAAAAAAGGTTTCCACAAAAATATTAAGCAGCACAATTATTTTCAACAGTGAAAATAATAAGAAATGTTTACTGAGCATATTAGAATGATTTCTGAAGGATCATGTGACACTGAAGACTGGAGTAATGATGCTGAAAATTCAGCTTTACAATCATAAGGATAAATGACATTTTAAAGGTGCAATGTGTAAATTTTAGGAGGAACTTTGACAGAATTGCAATATAATATACATAAATGTTTTCAGTGGTGTATAAAGACCTTACATAATGAACCGTTATGTTTTTATTACTTTAAAATGAGCCATATCTATAACTACACTGCAGGTCCCCTTACATGTTAAGTTGCCATTTTACACGTTTCTACAGTAGCCCTAAATGGACAAACTGCTCTACAGAGTGCGTTTGCTTGACTGTCTACTCTCTGCTGCCTCAGATGACGACATATTTGTCCAGTGTTGGCCAGCGTAGCTTCGCAACCTCACCGCTAGATGCTGCTAAAATTTACACACTGTGCCTTTAAGATTTATTAAAATATAAAAAGGGTTATTTTAAAGCTGCTGTCCATGATTTTTGGCCCTCTAGCGGTTAATAAACAGAACTGCACGCGTCTTGCAGAGGAACATTCTAGCCGGAGCTACTTTTCTCCATGTATATCTATGGCGAGTCACGCAGTTACTGCGATACTCTGCGGCGATTCCTACCAGTCTGGTCTGAAATAGTCCAAATATAAACACTTATTATAAGTGTACCATAATGATTCAGGATAAGACAAAAACACGGTTTGGAAAATGGATTCATGTTGTATATTCTCATTATATAATTTTTGTACATTTCTAACACAAAAAAAGTTGCAGACTGCAGCTTTAAGTTGTTATAATATTTAACAATATTACTGTCTTAGTGTTTTTAATGTATTTATGATCAAATAAATGCAACATTGGTTGAAAAGCACTAACAATTGTTTAAACAGCTACGGTAATTGATTTAGGTTTGTCTTTATTCAAAAACTTGACTCATTCCTAGCAGTTAACAAAACTGAAGAAAAAAAAATAGATCTGCTGTTGCAAACACATAAATTTTTAATTACAATGTAATTACAAATAACAATTGTTTTCATCATGATGAACTGCTTAACAGCAAATTATTAGAGCGAATGATTCAGTCACTCACTCATAACACACACAAAAGACATTCACACCACCTACTGGCACAATGGCGTAACTGCCAAAAAAGGTCACTGAACAAATCTCTTTAGTGCACTGATTTAAAAGATTTGAGTCACTGGGGAGAATCAAAATCTTCAGCAGTATATGACACAACAGTGATAAGAATAAAAACCCATCCATTCTTCTGACACCTAAGCATTTAGATTGGCTTGGAGAATGACCCAGATGGAGTGGCTGCCAAGTACTGGGACTTAATATCTTCTTTCTCCTTGACATTAAGAGACACTATTTATTTGTGCATCCTCTGCTAAAACTATTTGCTATTTGCACACAAACACGAATGTGTAGACACACACATATCTTGTGGCATATCAGTGAACAAATCCAAGTAGCTGGAAAATAGACCTCAACCATTTTCTAGCCACTTCCTGAACGGAAGTCCAGACAGAATGGGTCTAAGTGAGGAGGGGAGGGGGGGAATCTGCACGGTCAACCAATGTTTACTCAACTGCTGCTTAGTGTCAGACTCAATTCAGCTGAGTGTTTGTTAAGAGAAGATAAGGTCCATGAGTCAAATGCTAGCATTTCTATAAACCTGTCCAACAGAATGAATGAGATCAAGTCACTGATCTGAAACCTGCTGTGTGTTCACTACACCTCGAGAAACAGTACACACACACACACACACACACACACACACACACACACACACACACACACACACACACACACACACACACAATATCTTATTATATTATTATTATGTGTGTGTGTGTGTGTGTGTGTATGCATGCATGTAGATATATGTACAGATTATATACTATGTACTATAGATAGATTAAACTATAGTGCTCATGTGTATGTAGATGCTAGCTCGAATGTGATCTTCGTAACAATTCAATTTTCTGCCGTTTCTGTCAAAAAACAAAAAAACAAAAGGTTAAGTGAAAGGGTTAATGAGAGTCAGGGTTGAAAGAGAAAGTAAAGGGTTAATGAGAGTCAAATTCAAACTGTAATATACCACATGAGCACCATAGTTTAAAGGGATAGTTAACCCAAAAATGAAAATTTCATTTACAACTTCAAGTTGTTCAAAACCTGTATGAATTTCTTTCTTCTGCTGAATACAAAAGAAGACATTTTGAAGAAAATGGGTATTCAAACAGTTGATGGGGCCCCACTGACTTCCATAGTATGGAGAAAAAAATTAATAAAAATAAAAAAAAGTCAATGGGGTCCAATTAACGGTTTGGTTTCCAACATTCTTCAAAATATCTTCTTTGTGTTCAGCAGAAGAAAGAAATTCATACAGGTTTAGAACAACTTGAGGGTGAGTAAATAATGACAGAGTTTTCATTTTTGGGTGAACCATCCTTTAATGTTTCTAGACTATGCATACCACTACACCACAGCTCTGATGTTAAATACAGCTAGTTTGGCTCTGTTCTCTGAGAGTTTTTGATTAGCACATGAGTAGGTCTGCTCCTGGATCAGTTCCCACCAAGTTACACAATCATGTTTTGGTCTAGCAGAACTTCTCCTTTTCCTCTGATTTACTGCTTTCTCTACATATCTTCACGCATATTAAAAGCACATTAGGCCTGATCTACACACACATGCACACACTATGCCAGCCCACAAGCACATATAGTGGGAACAGAATCACTGTGAGCATGTAGAACGCAAAGACCTGATTTACTATCATGTTTGACGTTGGTTGTTTCGCTGTG